>NW_011494652.1:3197637-3200716 GCF_000754665.1 Bison bison bison | reverse complement strand
GACAACTGGCCACAAGGAAGCGAGGGGACCATCCCGCCTCTTCTCCGTGCAGGGCCAGCCCCCCAAGTCCGGGCAAGGTTCTGGCTCCAGGGACACGCACAAGGGGGCCAGTTACAGGGTCCTAGCTCATGTCTGTGGAGAAACTGTGAAATAAAGCTCTGGAGGTTGGGCCGGCAGCAGTGCTGACCGGCGCTTGCTGGGGCGCCTTTTTGCCCCCGTGTGCTTATGTGTTCTCATTTCTGTCTTACAGAGGAAGACAAGGGGCTGAGAACATTCCAGACCTACCCCTCCCCGGCTGCTTCCAGAAAGCAAAGTGTTGGCCACTTACTTCGGGGATTGTCCAGGGTTAAAGGTCACCCTAGTGAGGCTGATTTTGGCTCAGGGTGAGGCGGACATTGTCACTATCAGAAGCGTGTGAGGGTGTCGTGGGGCAATGGGCTTGGGGAAAACGGGCCTGTTCCCTTCCAGGCCCGAGGGGCTGGCAGCGGGTAGGGGACTGGCCAACACTGGGGCCTCGAGGAAGGTTTCAGAGGGCAGGGTGTCCCGCTCTGGGGGCAGGCTCACTCATCAGAGGCCTTCGGCAGTGTTTTGAGATGTGAGGAATGTGTTTGGGGGCGCTTGGGCCTGGATGGTCTTTCTTTCCACCAGGCACATAGTTCTGCCACATGACTGAAGGGCAGAGACCTCGGGACCATGGGCCGTGAAGCTACACAGGACCGGAGCTCTGCCCCGGCCCGTCAGGGGACTGCAGCCGGGGATGGGGGTGCTCCAGGCTAGACCCCGAGGAGGGCAGGAGGCTGGCGCAGGCTGGTGAAGGGCCCCTTCGGGCCTCTGGTGGGAGGAGCAGGGGTCCCTGGCTGCATCCTGGGTGCCTTCTGGGCACCGCTGTGCCAGGCCTCCGTCCTGCAGAGCCCCCTCTCTTGCTCCAGGGGCAGGAACGAGAGTTGAGCCAGAGACCGTCAGCCCCTCCCCGAGGGTCTCTGGACCGCCTGTGTAGCCTGGCACCTCCGGGCTCAGAATAGGCAGACTTGAGTCCCTCCACCAACCAGGTGAGACGGCCCAGGGGACAGCAAGCCTCTCATTTAAGAGGATGAGGAGACCCCAGACCTGAGCACCAGACATACAGCCCTGGCCGATGACAAGGGCCCTTCCCCCTGCTGACCCCGCCTGACCCCGATCCTGCCTGGGCTGGGTGGTCACACCCCGTACCCAACAGGGGGGACCTGGGACCCATGCTCCTCAGTGCAGAGTTCTGACACCTGCTCCTTTTTTTCCAGAACAAACCCTACCCACATCCCCCATCAGGGGTCATGTGTAGGGTGGGATCTGACCTGCCTCGCCCCTCTGCCTGGAACGTGGGACGCTGGGGTGCTGCACTAACTTCCTGAGGTGGGGGAAGCTGTAACAGAGCCACAAGAGGGTGGCTGTGAACGACAGAGGTTTATCCCCCGCAGCCTGGAGCCCAAAGTCCTAGATCAAGGCCACACTCCCTCTGGATGTTCAAGGGGAGGGTCCTTCCTGCCTCTTCCAGCTTCTGCCCCGAACTCCCCCCACAATCCTTGGCTCATAGCTGCATCCTGCTAAACTCTGCCTCATCTTCATGTGGCTGTCCGTCTGTCTGTGTCCTCTTTTCTTGTAAGGATGCTAGTCGTCGGCTTCAGGACTCACCCGACCCAGGGACGCCATCTTATCCTTGTTTTCAGATACGGTCATATTCTGAGAGTCGGGGGGACGCGGATGGACCTTGCAGAGCTTCTGGTGGCCGTGTGTTGGTCACGAGATGTCACAGCCTAGGGGAGCTGCTGGAATCAGGGCTGGAGTTCGGTGCCTGATGTGGGTTCCAGCGCCGGCCCTGCCATTAGGTCCGTGCGTTACTGAGCTCCCTTGGCCCTAGTGTCTTTGTCTGTATAACGGGTCTGCTGGTCCCTCCTCCATCGAGGTCGGGCTTGACCCTCTGAAGGAAACAGAGAAGGCAGAGAAGAAATCATGTCAGACCAGGAATGGCGTCCTCGGGAATGGCTGAGGGCCCAGTCCTGCTGTTGGTGACCGCGCAAAGCCCGTCTTACCTGCGAGATGGGATAACAGCTGTACCCTCTTGGTCAGCCTGCAGGGACGACAGAGCAGAGACCAGCAGGAGGAGCCCCGTCGCCGGTGCCTGGCACTTGTCCCCCTGGACTCCTGAACGTCTTGGTGCAACATGGGTTTTGTCGGCATTACGAGTGGTGAGTGCCAACAGCTCGAACCTGGGCGACTGTGGTAAAGTTCAGCACCTCTGGAGACGGGCTGTCCTGGACGGGTGGCTCGGGAGATGAGGGGAGGGGGAAAGGCAGGGTTTCTGGCATCACTGACATCGCAGAGTCTTTCCTTGGGCGTTGGGCTGCAGGAACGCTGGGCTGTGTGGTGCCCACACCCTCGGAGTAACCAGCGGAAGGCGAACGTGGGCCCTGGCACTGCCAGGCTGCCCCCACTGCACGACGAGACGCAGGCATCTGGCTGCACCCAGCCTCCTCGTTCAGAAACGGGGCTCCATGGGGTGGGCCTCACATTGTGTCGGGTTCCCGGGACCCCTTCGCATTCACACGACTCTTTCCTTCTGGCGTCGACGCCTCGTCAGCTGGCAGAGCCTCCCTTCTTGCTGACGTCCCAGTGCCTCACTCTGGGGCTCTCTGTCAAACAGCTAATGATCCCAGTGGAGCAGATCTAGGGGAGCTCTTGTTTGTAGGGACCCCCTCCGTGGGTCTTGCGTGACGGGGGGTTTCATGGGACCCCTGTGTGGTCATCTGGGTCAGACATCCCTGGCCTCACCCGGCCCCTGGTGCCTTGCAGCGTGCTCACCTGGCCTAGAGAAATGGAATGAGCAAGAGGGGGGCTTTTGATCTCAAGAAGGCTGGCGCTCTTGCCAAGAGCCCCGGACGGCCCCGCCTGGCTCAGGCCCAAGCCAGCCTCTCGGAGGGCAGCCCCTTCCAGAAACATTTGGGAAACACCTTTGACAAATGGCTTTGTGCAGGGGGCTGGGAGGGCGGGCCCCGCCCCAGGGCTCCTCCTTGGCTCCCCGCCTTGGGTCCCTGGACGAAGGACC
>NW_011494652.1:3194290-3197484 GCF_000754665.1 Bison bison bison | reverse complement strand
GCCACCGCCCGCAGCCCCTGCCCAGCCCTGCCAGCCGGGGAGCCCTCAGGGGCTTCAGGGCCCTTGGGGTGGGAGGGGGCCGGGCTTCCTCCAGAGGTGGCAATTTGGAAACATGCTCGAGTAAAAAAGACCGAAGAAGGCCTGGTCACCTGCTCTGGGGGCCACGAGGCTCCACCTGGTGACTCGTGAGCTCTGGGCATCCGAGCTGTGGACAGGGCCTTAATTTACTTGCGTCCCATTCGGCCCACAGAACAGTCGTCGCCAAGGCCATCACGAACATTTCCTTGTGGCTGGCTTTAAGGAAGCATTTGAGCAGGGAGCGCTTTCCCACAGCCCAGGACAATGTGGTGGCCTTGCCAAAGATCACTTCTGCCATGCTCAGCTTTCCTGTGGCTGGAGGTGGGCCTGGAGCCCGGCCAGGCCCGTGCTGCCAAGCCGCCTCCATTGATCACGATCAGGATGCGTTTGATTAATATCTGACATGGAGAGGGGCCTGCGCCTGGCTGGCATTCAGAGGCCCCCACTCTGAGGGCAGGGCCTGGGGGCCGTCGGCTGGCGGGCGGCGGGAGTGACCGCTCCCGTGTGACCCGGCTGCCCGACCCTGCTCCCGGGCCTTTGAAGCGTTTCCAGGCCCGGCTTGGAACGCCCTGTGCGGAGCTGTGCATTTCCAGTCCATCCGGATCCACGAAGCCAAACCGAACTGGCTGATCCCCCGGGGCCCGCTGGCCCAGCCTCTCGGGGAGGCTTCTGTGGGAAGCCGCCTCCAGGCGATTCTCGGAGCATGCTCTGGCCTCCCGCCCCACCTCCGCCCGGGGACTCAGGCCTCCTTCTCACCGCTGTCCAGCCTTGGGCTGCTCAGAGGCCAGCTCCCCGGCCAGCCCTTGCCCATGGATGATCCAAAAGGCGACAGAGACAGCGTCTGGCCACGGGGAGCCCGGCCTCAGAAAGGCAGGGGGGACAAGGGCCCGTGGTGACAGGGCTTTCAAGGATCACAGCCCGCAGGCAGCAGCAGGACCAGGACACTATGGACGGTTGAAACGGTGGGTTCAGGGGGAGGAGGGCGGCAGGGCCCCGGGGACGCCTGGAGGCTCACGCCCAGAGCATGAGCTTTCTGTTCCGTGAGCCGGTGGGCAACATCTCTAGCAAGTGGGTGTCTAGGCAAGGCAAGCCCCACATGTCCTTGGAATTGGAGGACTTGAAGCAGGAATGGGCTTCGGACCTCTGGAGTTGGGGAAGCTGAGACCCAGTGAGGGAGGGAGCATCCCAGGCCACGCTGCTTGGGAAGACCCTGCCTCCTATGCCCAGAGCTCATTTGGGGAGGGTCCTCAGGCCCCCCCACGGCATGTGCCCCAGGGCCTGGGACACTGTGTTTGTGCTGGGACTTCAAGGAAGGCTCTGCCGTCGACACTGGGAACGTGCCCTGGGCCTGGGGTGTGCTCAGCCCCACGTCAGCACCACAGAGACATTACTTTGCCGACGACAAAGGTCCGTCTAGTCAAAGCCATGGTTTTTCCAGGAGTCATGTACTGATGTGAGAGTTGTACTATAAACAAGGCTGAGCATTGAAGAATTGATACTTTTGAACTGTGGTGTTGGATAAGACTCTTGAGAGTCCCTTGGATAGCAAGGAGATCCAACCAGTCAATCCTGAAGGAAATCAGTCCTGAATATTCATTGGAAGGAGTGATGCTGAAGCTGAAGCTCCAATACTCTGGCTACCTGATGCGAAGAGCTGACTCATTTGAAAAGACCCTGATGCTGGGAAAGATTGAAGGCGGGAGGAGAAGAGGGCGACAGAAGATGAGATGGTTCGCTAGCATCACTGACTCAGTGGGCATGAATTTGAGCAAATCCTGGAAGACAGTGGAGGACCGGGAAGCCTGGCGTGCGGCAGCCCATGGGGTCACAAAGAGTTGGACGGGACTGAGCGATGACACGTCAGTACTACGCCTGCCTGGGATCTGCAGTGAACACATCCGGCGTGGCCCCTGCCTGGATGCTCCTCTGGGCAGCTTGGTCTCCTCTACCTCAGGTCGCATCTGTGGGGTGGGCTTCCTGCGGCCCCCACTCCTCAGCGCTGTGGGACAGTCACACCTGGTCATGTTTCCCCCGCCCCGCCCCTTGTACCTGTGAATGTGACACTCTTTGGGTCTATAATGGGTCTCTGCAGAGGTAACCAAGTCAGGGGATCACAAGCGTCCTTATAAGAAACAGAAGAGGAGCTAGCAGAGAGGGAGGAGGTCCTGCGAGGATGTGGCCGAAATTGGACAGACGAGGCCACGGCCCAGGGGGGCCCGGAGCCCCCAGAATCTGGGAGAGGCAGGAAGGATGCCCCTCCAGAGCCTTTGGAGGGAGCCAGCCCCGTCTACCCCTTGATCTCAGTCTCTGCCTCCAGGCTGGGAGAACATTGCTTTTCTGCTGTTTTGAGCCCCGGATGGTGTTCCTTGTCACTGCCACACCAGGATGTGCCTGACACGCTTCCTCTAGCCTGCTTTTCAGGCTGCAGCTTCATCCCACTTCTGAGAGAGGGGCGCCCTGCTGCCCTCCCGGCTCTGCACCTACCTAGGAGTTCCGTCCCCACCCCCGAGCAGCAGCCTGATCACCCATGGAGCCACGGGAACGCATATGCTGATCACTATTTGCTCTTGTTGTTCAGCCGCTAAGTCGTGTCCAGCTCCTTTCAACCCCATGGAACTGCAGGATGTCAGGCTTCCCTGTCCATCACCAACTCCTGGAGTTTGCTCAACTTCATGTCCATCGAGTCGGTGATGCCATCCAACCATCTCATCCTCTGTTGTCCCCTTCTCCTCCTGTCTTCAATCTTTCCCAGCATCAGGGTCTTTTCCAATGAGTCGGCTCTTTGCATCACATGGCCGAAATATTGGAACTTCAGCATCAGTCCTTCCAACGAATATTAAGGGTTGATTTCCTTTAGGATTGACTGGCTTGATCTCCATGCTGTCCAAGGGACTCTCAACAGTCTCCTCCAACACCACAATTCGAAAGCATAAATCCTTTGGCACTCAGCCTTCTTTGTGGTCTGACTCTCATATCCATACATGACTATTGGAAAAGCCGCAGTTTTGACTAGATGGACCTTTATTGGTAAAGTAATGGCTCTGCTTTTTAATATCCTGTCTAGGTTGGTCATAGCTTTTCTTCCAAGGAGCAAGTGTCTTTTTATTTCATGGCTG
>NW_011494652.1:3186403-3194137 GCF_000754665.1 Bison bison bison | reverse complement strand
TGCTTTCACCCGCATCAAAAGGCTCTTTAGTTCCTCTTCGATTTCTGCCATTAAGGTTGGTGTCATCTGCATATCTGCAGTTATTGCTGTTTCTCTTGGCAATCTTGATTCCAGCTTGTGCTTCATCCAGTCCAGCATTTTGCATGATGTACTCTGCATACAAGTTAAATAAGCAGGGTGACAATATACAGCTCTAATGTACTCTTTTCCCAATTTTGAGCCAGCCTGTGGTTCTAAAACGGTTGCTTCTTGTCCTGCATACAGGTTTCTCAGGAAGCAGGTAAGGGGGTCTCTTATTCCTATCTCTTTAAGAAGTTTCTATAGTTTGTTGTGATCCACACTGTCAAAGGCTTTAGCATATGTAGTTCATGAAGCAGAAGTAGATGTTTTTCTGGAATTCCCTTGCTATCTCTATGATCCAATGGATGTTGGCAATTTGATTTCTGATTCCTCTGCCTTTTCTAAATCCAGCTTGAACATCTGTAAGTTCTCAGTTCACATATTGCTGAAGCTTAGCTTGAAGGATTTTGAGCATTACCTTGCTAGCATGTGAAATGAGCTTTCTTTGGGATTGGAATGAAAACTGACCTTTTCCAGTCCTGTGGCCACTGCTGAGTTTTCCAAATTTGCTGGCATATTGAGTGTAGCCCTTTCACAGCATCATCTTTCAGGATTTGAAATAGCTCAGCTGGAATTCCATCACCTCCACTAGCTTTGTTCATAGTGATGCTTCCTAAGGCCCACCTGACTTCACACTCCAGGATGTCTGGCTCTAGGTGAGTGACCACACCATCATGGTTATCTGGGTCATGAAGACCTTTTTTGTATAGTTTTTCTGTGTATAGTTGCCACCTCTTCTTAATCTCTTCTGCTTCTGTTAGGTCATACTTCTCTGTCCTTTATTGTGCCCATCTTTGCATTAAATGATCCCTTGTTATCTTTAGTTTTCTTGACGAGGTCTCTAGTCTTTCCCATTCTGTTGCTTTCTTCTATTTCTTTGCAGTGTTCACTTAAGAAGACTTTCTTATCTCTCCTTGCAACTCTTTGGAACTCTGCATTCAATGGGTATATCTTTCCTTTTCTCCTTTGCCTCTCACTTCTCTGCTTTCCTCAGCCACTTGCAAGGCCTCCTCAGACACCCATTTTGCCTTTTGGCATTTCTTTTGCTTGGGGATGATTTTGGTCACAGCCTCCTGTACAATGTCACAAGCCTCTGTCCATAGTTCTTCAGGCACTCCATCAGATCTAATCTCTTGAATCTACTTATCATCTCCACTCTATAATAATAAGGGATTTGATTTAGGTCATACCTGAATGATCTAGTGGTTTTTCCCTGCTTTCTTCAATTTAAGCCTGAGTTTTGCAACGAGGAGCTAATGATTTAAGCCACAGTCAACCCCTGGTCTTGTTTTTGCTGGCTGTATAGAGCTTCTCCATCTTCGGCTGCAAAGAGTATAATCAATCTGATTTCGCTGTTGACCATCTGGTGATGTCCACGTGTAGAGTTGTCTCTTGTGTTGTTGGAAGAGGGCGTCTGCTATGACCAGTGCATTCTCTTGGCAAAACTCTGTTAGCCTTTGCTCTGCTTCATTTTGTACTCTAAGGCCAAACTTGCCCATTACTCCAGGTATCTGTTGACTTCCTACTTTTGCATTCCAATTCTCTATGATGAAAAAGACATCTATTTTGGGGTGTTATTTCTTGAAGGTCTTGTAGGTCTTCATGGAACCATTCACCTTCAGCTTCTTCAGCATTAGTGTTTAGGGCAGAGACTTAGATTACTGTGATGTTGAATGGTTTGATTATTATTAAATTAATGAGTGAATGAATAACTACCTCCTCCATCCATTTATCTATCCATCCATCATCTATTTATCCACCCAGCCATTATCCATCCATCCATCCATCCATCCACCCATCCATTCATCCATTTATCCACTGATCCATCTACCCACCCATCACCCATCCATCCATCCACTTGACCACCATTTACTGACGCTTCCAGTGGGTGCCAGGGCTGTGCATACAGCTGAGCAGAGGACAGACAGGCGTGCCCACCTCTCCCAGTGTTCTGGTGGGGGTAGGAGGGTGGAGAGGAGTAGAGGCAGCGTTCAGTGTGTCTAGCACTGGTGGGGATTCAGGCCAGGGGCGCTGCTGTTTTCAGTGAGTCAGCAAAGTCCTCTCTGATGAAGGGCCATCTCAGCAAAGGCTTGAAGGAAGCATGGGTGGGAGCCAGGTGGAGACCTGTGGGATGAGCCAGAGCAAGCAGCCTGTGCAAAGGCCCTGAGGCGGGCTTACCAGGTGTGTCCAGGCTCGCCCAGGGTGCTGCGTGGGGGGCAGAGGTGCTCAGGGGAGGGAGGGATTGCAGGCTGGCACAGGGGCTTTGTGGGCAAGGGAGGCAGGGAGCCCATGCAGGGTTTGAGTGAAGGGGGGATATGGACCGATGCACATTTTTAATGCTCACACTGACAGTTGGCAATCCATGAGCTGGGTAGTCGGAGGTGAGTGTCCATGGGGCTGCTCATGACCCTGGGCTCCAGGATTTTTCTGAGGTGTCAGAGCAACCCCTTTAATCAGGCACCGTGAACAGCTGAAAGCAAAGCCGGGAGCCCCGTCCATTTCCTTGTTTTCTTCAAGGCGGGATCAGGCTCAGCACCAACCAAGGGCTGAGATGTAACGATGGGATCACGGCAGTTGAGGGCTCTACCATGTTTAAGGGCGTCTCTGACCCAGCCTCCCTGAAGAGCAGCTCTCCCTTCAGAGTCT
Organism: Bison bison bison; assembly: GCF_000754665.1. Lineage (NCBI taxonomy): Eukaryota > Metazoa > Chordata > Mammalia > Artiodactyla > Bovidae > Bison > Bison bison. The sequence continues at coordinate 3,191,371 of NW_011494652.1, read as the reverse complement.
CAGACAATCAATCAATTGACACATGTGATCCCTGTGTGTTGAACATCTCCTGTGTACCAGGCATGGCATTGGCACGTGTTACTAGACTTAATCCTCACCACTTCCCCATGGGATGCCCTTCTTATAGATGAGGAAACAGAGGCTCAGAGAGGACCTCCACCTGTTCATCTGTCATCCATCCATCTATTCATCTATCCATCCCACCGTTCACTCAATCATTCACCCGTCTATCTATCCATCCCTCCCCCTGCATTCTACAGCAGACAATCTTCTAGACATTGAGGATACAGGACAGACCTGGTCCCTGCCCTCACCACTGAAGGGTACTAAAGACACGGAACACTTCATCACACAAATCGTTAACTGCGCTAGAATTCGAAGGCTCACCAGGTGGGAGATGGAGCTCCCACTGAGTGAATAACTGTGGCCTCACCCCCTCCAGTGGTCAGGGTGGTCTTCTCTGAGGAAGGGGACTGTAAGTGGGATGAGTCAGGGGAACCTGGTCCAGAGAGTGGAGTGGGCAAGACAGTGTGCAAAGCCTTTGGAGGCCTTGGGGCGGTGGGAGGGGGTGGGGAGCCGGGGTACTGGCCCGGCCTTGGATGGGGAGCCGTCTCCTGCATCTTCTGCCCATGCTCACTTCCTCCGGGGTCCACCAGCCACTCTGGGGGTGCCAGCACCTCCAGGTCTGTTTCACAATCTTTGCTCTCTTAGCAGGTTACTCTGAAAGGGGACCTTAAGGTCAAGATGGACACTTGGAGGCTTCAGATGCTGAAGCAGTTTCATTTGGGCCAAGTCAGCTGAAGGAGCACGTGGGCCTAAATTTAGGCTGAGCCAGGTTCACACGCTCACAGCTCCCCTGTCTGTTAATGGTACAATCTGTTCAGACCTTTGGAACATTCCTCAGCTTTTATTGAAGGTAGGAAGAGTCATTTCTGGAATTAGCATTTAAATTGGCCCAAGTCAGCAGCTCTGTGGGAAGCCCTTTCCCCAGGTGTCCACTGCTGCAGAACCAGAGGCTGGAGGATGCCCCGCAGTCCTGTCCAGGGACCCCATCCTGCCGCTTCCCTTCGAAGGGCGACGCGCGTTCTGTTTAAATGACTCCAGGCCGTCTCCTCGGACAGCCTGGGAAAGGATACGTGTTCCCGAGCGGTGGCTGCAGGGGAGGGTGTCTCGGCTGGAGAGGGGAGGTGTGAGCCTGGGAATCTTCTCCAGATAAATGGTCTGCCCCCAGGCCCTGGACTCACACCTCCACCGGCCGGCTTCTAGCACAAGGTTGTCGAAAGGGGAGACCGAGCAACTTGCACTCTCAAGCTGTCGTGTCTTCTGGTCCAGGCCAGACATTTTACACGTTTTATGGCCCTATTAGTCCTTAGTCTTTTGGAGAGGGGTGACTGGTTGATCATTAACTCTTTGCTACGTGTGGCATCCACATTCTGGCCCAAGATAGCTCAGGCCAGCATGCTGATTCTGCCTACCCATTGGGCCATGGCCGGGCAGGCCTGCCTTCTTGCAGCGGGTGGAGCAAATTCTCCTGATGCCAGGGGCTGGGGCCCTGGCTGTGCCCTCCCCGGCTCCCTCGGGCACTGGCATAAAAGTGTAATTTTATTTTCTGGCAGTCCTCCCACCCCCTCATCTGCCCAAGTGTGTGAGCGTCCAGCCCTGAGGAGGCACACAGGCTCTGGTCTGGTGGTCCCCACTTCTGCTCATCATGTCCCGCACCAGGATGGGGCTGGCGTTTTCTTTGCAAGAGCTCAGCCTCAGGGCCTGGTCTGGGACACTGCTCTGTCTTCCTTGAATTCCGTCTCAGATGTTCTTTCCCTACAAGAAATTCCTGCCAAAGGGCAAGCTTTGCTTGTGTTGAAAGTCTCCCAAATCAGTTTCTCGAATATCAAGAGTTGGGCAGCTTGCCGGGGGGCGGGTGGGAGTTACGGGGTCATGCTCGTAATCAGATGCTCATTTCTTACAGCCACTGAACTTTCTAACAACCATCTGGAAACATCCTTTTCTTGCAGAGTCCAAAGGCATGGTAAGATGTTAAAACAAGCACCACAGTGAGCGAGGTCCTGGACCACGCCAGCTTGTCTGCCAGCCCTGCCTCCCACAACGAGCGCCCCCACTCAGCTCCACCCTGCGTGCCCTCCTGGCCTTGGGACCCACCCCCGCTTCCTCTTCTGGGCACTGTGGGCTCCAGGGACACTTCTAAATGGTAGATGGCCTCCCTTACCCTGTGCTTAGAACTTTCTACGTTTCCACTGAATGAAAGTCTAAGAGAGGTCTCAACTCCTGGCTTGATCCTAAACGGCCCCTCCTTTTACTGGTCTGACCCCGGGTGGCTGTGAAGACATCCTTGGGTGTGGCACCTCCCTCCCTGCTCTGTTCCCCCTTGGCCGAGCCAGACGCCCCGTCCTGGGGCAGTTGCTCTGCTGTCGTGGCCCTTCACTGACCTCTTGGCCCTTCACTGGCAGACCTCCCTACAGGACTGTGCTCACCACGCTTTAGGCTCCTTCCGAGGATCTTCCTGTCGTATGGGGGTCCCTGGTGCCCTCCCGTTTCTGTGAGTTTCAGGCCCAGAGTCAGCTCTGAGCATGGCTGTGGAGAAGGGGCGAGTGCATGCGTGAGAGGGAGCATGCAGGGCCGCTCCCAACCCGGTCCTCAGTCTCTCGATCTCCTTGCCATCCGAGGGACTCAGGCTCACAGCGGAGACGGTGCAGATGGCACACACACCACCTCCCATGGGAAGACTGGTTCAAAGGCAGTGGTGCCAGCAGTGAGGGCACACAGGCAGAGGTAGACTGCGGCGGCCGAGGGCAAAGGCAAGGGGGCAGCCGGGTGTAGGCTGTGTGACTGTGAGCAAGTTAGCTAACCTCTCTGTGCCCAGCTTTCTCCTCGTGGAAGCGGGAGATAATAGCATCCCTGGAGGGACTGGCAAGTCCCTGCCCCACTTAGTTAATGCTGAGTCAATGAGAAGGCCTGGGTGGTGGAGGTGAAGGCTCAGATCCAGAGTTAAAAGACAAACCTGACCCCCAGCAGGGGTGTTACATTGTTGTTCCGTCGCTAAGTCATGTCTGACTCTTTGTGATCCTACCAACTGCAGCACGGCAGGCGCCTCTGTCCTCCGTTATCTCTTGGAGCTTGTTCGAACTCATGTCCACCAAGTCGGTGATGCCACCCAACCACCTCATCGTCTGTCATCCCCTTCGTCTCCTGCCTTCAGTCTTTCCCAGAATCAGGGTCTTTTCCAATGAGTCAGCTCTTTGCATCAGGTGGCCAAAGTATTGGAGCTTCAGCTTTAGCATCAATCCTTCCAAAGAACATTCAGAGTTGATTTCCTTTAGGATTGACTGGATTGATCTCCTTGCTGTCCAAAGGACTCTTGAGTCTTCTCCACACCACAGTTTGCAAGCATCAATTCTTTGGAGCTCAGCCTTCTTTATGGTCCAGCTCTTATAGCCATACATGACCACTGGAAAACCATGGCTTTGACTGTATGGAACTCCGTCACAGCCATGTTATGGGACAATGCTGTTTTTTTCCTGCTTGGCCCTCACACAGCACTGGGGGGGCGATTGTGTCAGCCATGGGGTTCCCTTTGGGCTCTCCTCACTGCTTGCTGGGTGACCTGGGGCCGTATCCTGGCCCCTCTGGGTCTCTATCCCCACTTTTCCTGTAGAGGGGGCGCTGCCTCTGAACTACTGGGGGGCTGCCTGGGAGCTGCCCTTGGTAATACAGCAGGATTTCTAGGGAGTCTTCTAGGGCCTGGGGCTGGGCGGTCCCTGGGGCCACTTTGCGACCATGGCATGTGGCCGTCACTCACAGCTTCCAGTTTCTCTGGAACCGATGGCCCCGATTTACAGAACACTCCCCACCTGGAAACCTGGTCTCTGCCGAGAACAACCAGTGTCGAGACAGACCCAAAGCATTTCCTTTTGTTGGCACCAAACTTTGTTTAAGAGACAGAAGACCCTAAACAGAAAGGCTTTCATCAGAAGGGCCCTCAAACAGGATTGCCCCACGACGGATCCATGGGGCTGCCTTCCTGGTTTCCAGCCTCAAAACATTGCTTTGAGTTAGAAACACATGTTAATTACACACACGGAAATTCATACCTTGACAATTTCTTTTTTTCACATCTGCGCTCACAAGTGGAGTACTTTAGTGACTGAGAACATGTGCTAAAGGACAATTTTGCCAATATTCACATACTCTGCTCTCTCGGGGGGTGATACACTTGGCAGATCCCCAGCCATGAGACCCTGCAAGAGTGTAGCTAAAAAAAAGCAAAACCAAACAAAACCGAGTACTCTGTGCCTGGCCTGGCCATAGGAAGTTCTCCTCCAAGTGTCGCTGGAGAAAACGGGGACAGACAGGACCGGGGTGGGGTGGGCAGCTGGACAGGCAGCCGCAGCGTGGAGAAAATAGTAGTGCCCGTCACCTGTCTTTATCAAGCGCTTTTACCAGGAGGCCGAGCCCAGGGCGTTATCTGATGTAATTTAGAGGCTGCCAAACACCCCAGTCTGTCCCGCAGTCCCGGTTGACGCCCGTCGCCTGGCGTCATCAATGAATGGTCCCCCTGAAAAGTGAAAACTCCAAAGGGCCCCAGTTTGGATGATAAAGACCACGTGACTTCATGTGTCCGGGGTCCCATCTCGTGAAGGAGCACTCCAAGGGTCAGCTGGTGGAGGAATTTGCCCAAGGTCATCAGTTGACTTCCGGGATTTCAAGTCTCAGAAATGTTCATTCAAGCCTTTTCTTTATGGCTGCATCTCCATTGCTGCCCTGAAAATATCAGTTCATCAGTATCATCTTTCTAGATTCCATATATATGCGTTAATATACAGTATTTGTTTTTCTCTTTCTGACTTGCTTCACTCTGTAGACGTGAAGCATTAGAAGCGTATTCACTACCATATGTAAAATAAATAGCTCATCCACCTCATTAGAAGTGTATTCACTACCATATGTAAAATA
>NW_011494652.1:3183875-3185882 GCF_000754665.1 Bison bison bison | reverse complement strand
GAAGGAATAAAAAGCACACACACACACATTCCTGCGAATCAGAGGTGTGCCAAGTGGGGAGGCGGGCAGGGCCCCTTGACCGGCTGGCCGCCAGCAGCCCGGGCACGTGATGGCACCGAGAGCCGCTGGCACCAACTCAGGCCGGGTGTTTGCAGTGGGCGGCGGTGCCAGGGGCGCGAGGGTGGCCTTTCACCAGCTTGGCACCTCGGCCACGTGACGGCCCCTGCTTCGGGGCAGGCCGGCGCGGCCGAGGCCTGGTGCCTGCACACTTGCCATCTCTGGCTGAGAAGGCTGCGGAGGCAGCGTCAGAGAGGAGTTCAAGTGCCGTGTCAAATTCAGGAGATAGGCTCACGCGCCCTGTCACGGTTCCCAGCGCTCCACGGGGAAAGGCCCTTCACAGTCTCCCACGCCAGGCCGTTTCCAGCGGCCCCGTAGCTGCCCCTCAGGGGAGGCACGCTCACTGTTTCCGTCTGGGATGGAGTCACCTCTTGGGGTAGCTCAGGGCTCCACCCTGGGGCTGCCTTCTAGAGTCCTGGCCTCGATGGCCCGGCTTCCAGGCCCTGGGGCTGCTGTGTGCTTTGGTCTTCTAGAAACAGTAAGAGAAGAGCAGTGAGCCTTCCTATATGTGAATATACCAAAGATGGGAGATGCATGACTGTCCCGGGGCAGCCATACATACCAAGTGACCACAGAGTGGGGGCTTAAAATAACAGAAATTGCTTCTCCGCCCAAAGTCAGAAATCAAGGTGTTCCAGGGTTGCACTCATTTCGGAGGCCCTGGAGGAGGCTCCTTCCTGCCTCTTCAGCTCCTGATGGCTGCAGATGTTCCAGGGCTTTCAGCTGCATCCCTCAGATCCCTCCCACCATTGTCACATGGCCTTCCTCCTTCCCATGTCTTTGCCTCTGTCTCTCGCATGGACCCCTGCCAGGACGGTCTCACCTCAAGACCCTTAACTCTGCTGGGCCCACAGGAGTCTTGCCCATTTCACATCCCAGCAGTCCTCTGCAGTAGCTGTTATTCCAATTTTACGGCTGGAGAGGCTGAGGCCTTAGGAAACTCATAGAAGGTCAGGCCACCCAGCCGTGGGACTAAGATTCAAAAGCACAGAGCAAGACCTCATAGGAACTGGCTTTAAGCCTTTGGGACTTGGTTCCAGGTCACAGGAGGGTGAGGAGGCCAGTCTGGAGCCACTGAACCAGCTCGTTCATTCATTCAATCGGTCAGCCACAGACACGTTCATTCCTTCACTCATTCAAACACCTCCCACCGGCCAGGCACTGCTTCTTGAGCAGGGGACGGCATGGACAGGACAGACCGAGTTCTGTCCTTGTGGCTACCTTCTCATAGGACTGGGGACCCGTCCATTAGCGAAGCCCTCCCAAGGACACTCAGTGCAGAAGCAGGACGGGAGGACAGCAGCCTATCTGGAGGGTCTGGGGGTCCCCCAGGGGCAACGTGTCCCCCTGTGGACTGGCTTTGCATTCCGGCAGCCACTTGTTAGCCCTGTGACCTTGAGCAGAGGTGCAGGGCTCTAAGGTCTCAGTTTCCTCGTCTGTACAGAGGGGACACTGGCTCCTGGCTCAGGGCCAGTGTGAGGATGGATTGGCCCTCATGGGGTCCCCGGCCTTGGCCTGACTTTCTCCTTGTCATTGGTGTTCAGCTGCTAAGTCGTGTCCGACTCTTTCGACCTCATGGATTATAGCCCACCAGGCTCCCCTGTCCATGGGATTCTCCAGGCAAGATTACTAGAGTGGGTTGCCATGCCTTTCTCCAGGGGAATCTTCCCGACTCAGGGATCGAACCCACGTCTCCTGCACTGCAGGCAGGTTCTCTACCGCTGAGCCACTTTCTCCTTGCTGCTGCTGCTGCTGCCAAGTTGCTTCAGTCGTGTCCGACTCTGTGTGACCCCATAGACGGCAGCCCACCAGGCTCCCCCGTCCCTGGGATTCTCCAGGCAAGAACATTGGAGTGGGTTGCCATTTCCTTCTCCAGTGCATGAAAGTGAA
>NW_011494652.1:3158173-3183340 GCF_000754665.1 Bison bison bison | reverse complement strand
ACCCTGGTGTGGGCGGGGCTGGTCCTCCTGAGGCCCCCTCTTGGGCGAGCAGACGGCCGTCTCTTCCCCGTGTCCTCTCAGGGTCGGCCCTCTGAGTGTCTGTGTCCTGACCTCCTTATCAGGACCCCGGTCCTGTGGGATCAGGGCCCACCCTAGTGACTCTGTTTGACCTTCATTACATCTTTAAAAGCCCCATCTCCAAATGCAGTCACTTTCTGAGATCCTGGGGGTTGGGATCCTCACACACGCATGTGGGAAGGGACGCAGCTCAGCTCAGAACCTGCCTTTTGGAAGGAAGTCGTCAGGATGCAGAAAGGGAGACGCTTGCCCTGGAGATGTGGTCTGGGAGGCCTCCCCCAGACGCTTGCAGGGTGCAGGGTTTGGGGGGTGGTGAGGTGCGTGTGGCCCCTGCGGACCCGCCCAGGATCACGTGTGCTGGCATAAGCCTGAGCCCGTCTCGGGTTGTGGGTTCCGTTTGGGGATGTAGAGGGAACAAAGTTAATAGCAGAGGGTTTCTTGAGTGGTACCCTCCTGTGGACTCAGCAAAGTCCCTGCCACCTGCTGGGGACGCCCTCCGCAGCCCTGCAGGGTCAGACACTGGAGGGGGCGGCGCCAGATGCAGGCTGCGGGCAGCTCGGCGGCGGACCGGGCCTGGGAGCCAGGACTCCAGGTTCAGTCCCGCGCGGCCGCTCCCTGGCTCTGCAAGAATGTTCCTTTGCCTCGGTTTCCTCATCTGTCCAATGAGTCACAGTGGAGGGTCAGATACGGTGATGCCTCGAGTCTCAGGATGTGCCCTGCCCTCAGCGGCTGGGCAGGGGAAGAGGGACGGTCCGTGGCTGTCCTGGAGCAGTGTTCAGATACGTGGTCTGGTGTGGACTTGGGCACCTTCAGCTCACCGGCCTGCTCGCAGCCTTCACTTCCCCCTCCTCCTCCTGGGGTTCTCCAGGTGGCCTCCCTGCAAGCACAGGTGAAAAGTGAAACTCAAGGTTCAGACCACAGGCACTCGGGTGGCGTGTCAGTGTGCAAGTGTGTGAGTGAGCATGAACGACAAGATGTGTGGCACATACATGTGCCTGCACGGTCATGCGTGTGCTTGTGGGTATGCACATGTGTGTGTGTGCAAGTCTGTATAGCCTTGCGGTGCATGTGTAAGCACACATGTATCTCTTTTTTAAAACTATGTGTTTGGCCGCATCGGGTCTTAGTCGCATCCTGTACGGTCTTCCGTTGCTGCGTGCAGCCTCTCTAGTGGAGCTTGGGCTCCGTGGTTGCAGTGTGCAGGCTCAGCTGTCTCAGGGCACCTGGGATCCTAGTTCCCTGACCAGGGATTGAACTCCCATCCCCTGCATTGCGGGTGGATTCTTGACCCCTGGACCACTGGGGAAGATCCACGTGTGTGTCTCTTCACGTGGGTGCATGTGGGTGTGTGTGCTGCTGGTTGCGTGTTCTGTAAATCACAACCCTTGGTGCGTGTCACGATTTTTGTTGCCACAGTGGTCACTTCCAGAGACTCGTGGGTGGCAGGTGCGGGTCGGCTCTGCTTCACAACCCTGCAGGGCAGACGCCATCCCCACTTTACAGATGGGAACGGCGAGGCTTGCGGAGGTGAAGGGCCCTGCCTGGGATTCACGCCCTGACTCCAGAGGCTGCAGACACTCCAGCTCGGTGCCTCCTCCCCTCTGGAAGGTGGGTCTCTCGTTCAGCTCCCCCCGTCCCCTCAAAAAGGAGACTCTCCCCTCTTTGCAGATTCACGCTCCCACATCCTCCACTGGTCCTGTGGGGCTTGGTGGTCAGATGGGTCCGCACACCTGCTGGGCCCCTCCTGCAAGTTCTGGCTGTTTTGCCTCCTCCTGCCGTGGGCCTTGGGCAAGCTGGCCAGTTTCCACATCCATAACCTAGATCTGAAATCTGGTGGCTCCAGCAAAACCCCTACCTGGTGCCAGGTGCCCAGAGATCTTGTCTCACTTGATCATGGGTTCAGGGAGGTAGGGATTATTGTCCCATTTTCCAGATGGAGATGTTGAGGCTCAGACAGGTGAGTGGCTGCCCTTGGTCACAGAGTCAGGTCGTGAAGCAGGTTTCTCTGACCCCACGTCTGCTGGGGCTTGTCTCATGGCCTCTCAGTAGCCCAGGCCGCCTTGGAAGTTGCAGTGCTGAGCAATGAGCAGGGTTCAGTTTGCGCACGAGAGCGGCCAAGCCAGCAGAGCACTTGGCTGGGAGACAGAGTGCTGTGCTGGGAGCCCCGCGTGACCCTGTGGAGCGCCTACCCCTCCTGGTGAGCGTCTGTCCTCCTTCGTGGCAGCTCAGCCCGTATCTGGCTGGGCCTGGGCGATGACGCCCGAGGGCTGGTTCCGGGCTGCTGTTTACCCTGGTTCTGCATGGAGGGTTTGACCTCAGGCCTGCTCCCCACCCACCGGCCTGCTGAGCCCGCCTCCCCTCGGCTCCAGCTGACTCATGGCTCTGCTATGTGTCCAGCAAACATTCTGGAACCCTCACCCTGCAGCAGGGCTCTCTGAGCTGGCAGATGACAGGGCAGTGCTCTCTACCCCAAGTGGGAGGCGTTTGGTCCCCTGAGAAGCATTCATCCCTCTTCTTGTGTCTTTCCATGACAACAGCGTGCTCCTGTGTCTGTGACCCCAAAAATGCTACTGATGGAGAATTCCCTGGTGGTCCAGCGCCTACGACTCCACGCTCCCAATGCAAGGGGCCCGGGTTTGATCCCTGGTCAGGGAACTAGATCCCACATGCTGCAGCTCAGAGTTCGCATGTGGCAACTGAAGATCCTTTGCGACCCCCTGGACTGTACCTGCCAGGCTCTTCTGTCCATGGGATTCTCCAGGCAAGAATACTTGAGGGAGTTGCCATGCCCTTCTCCAGGGGATCTTCCCGATGCAGGGATCAAACCTGCATCTCTTACATCTCCTTCATTTGCAGGCAGGTTATTTATCACTATCACCACCTGGGAAACCCCCAGGACAGGGTTCAATCCTTGGGTCAAGAAGATTCCCTGGAGAATGAATTGCCAACCCACTCCAATATTCTTGCCTGGAGAATCCCCATGGACAGAGGAGTCTGGCGGACTACAGTCCTTGGGGTTGCAGAGTCAGACTTGACTGAAGCGACTTAACATGCACACATCCAAAATACTATTTTAGCACATCATCAATATCAAAATCATTAGCAAAATGTCTTGCATTCTTTTGCACACCCTTAATTCTCCAAAACCCTCTGTTGTTTTTACAGATAGCACTTCTCGGTTCGGATGTTCCATGTTCAACATCCTGCCAAAGTAGTTGAGTCTAAAGAAATCCATGACATTGTTTGGGTTTTAAAATTTAAATTTATTGAAGTGAAGTAAAATATAAACAACATTTTGAAGTCCCACTAGCCCCATGCCGAGTTCAGGGCCACGTATAGCCTGAGGCTGCCGTATGGGCGGCCCCGGTCTGGACATCACCTGGTCCTCCCCTCACTTATCCGGGTCCCCTTCCCTGTGACCTGGGTGGCCCCTGGCTCGCCCGAGGCGTTCGTCTGTTGGAGGACTGGGTCCTGGGGACATTCGAGGGGCGATAGATTGGGATCTTGGGAGGCAGGCGGGGCGGGAACTTCACCCGTTGGAGCCTGATCTCCCTGCCCCCACCCTACCCTCGCTGTGGCTGGGGGTCTGGGTCCTTGAGCACATCGCCTCCCCTCTCTGGGGCCCCCCTCAAGCCCTGCTTCTCCATCACTGACACCTACAAGTCAGGGACTGCAGCCATCCTCGGAGGCCCGCATACAGGTGGCGCTTAATAGTGGCTTAGTACCTGAACAAGGCAGGTGCTGGTCTTGCCACCTGAGCTGCCCGCCACTGTCTTTTCTTTCTCCCACCACAGGTGCCCACTGGCCTTCCTCAGGAACCCCTGCATCCCGCTCATGGGTGATGCTGACCGGACCCCGAGGCCGGCCTCTCCCCATGCCCAGATCCACTCCCGTCATCCTGACGGCTCCCCTGGGAGGCAGGGGCCACGTGACACTACTTTGGGGGTGAGCAGACCAGGGCACAGAGAGGTGAAGCCACCTGCCCAGAGTCGCAGAGCTCCCAAGGAGCAGACGGGACTTGACCCCAGCAGAGCCGGCTCCCACCCTCCGGGAGCTGCTCGCTGAGCCGGCATCTCCTCTGACAGCCGGGGTCCTGGTTCCAGTCTTGGCTCTGCAGCCTCCTGGTTCTGGCCTCGGATTCCCCCACCGTACTGCGGGTGGGTCGGACGTTCTGACAGTCAAGTTTCTTCCCGCCTTCAGGGTCTCTGCCTCGTTTCTTACTTTACATTTTGTGAGTTGATTCGGCTTTGGTGATGGACCTGAGGGCAGGCCAGACCAGGTGGCCAGGAAACCATATCCCGCAGCCCAGCCCCTGTGGGGGGCGAGGCCCTGCTCACGGCCTGCTGAGGGCCAGGCCAAGAGGCTCGCCCGGCTGGATCCTGTGGCCAGGAGGAGCCTGCCCTGCCTCTTGGCACCGTGGCCGCGCAGCTGTCGGGGCTGGCCATATGCAGTCACCAGGCTGGCGCGGGTGGCCGGGCGGGGTGGGGGATGTATGTGTGTGTGCCGAGGGGCCCCATCACTGCCAGCGACTCTCGTGGGTCCTGCCAAGTGGCGGTGGAGCCAGGCCCAGGTGCCAACGTGCTTGGTAACTGGATTGCTATTTGAAAAATTGAAGCGGTGTCAAGACAATCTCACCTCCGTGCTCCTATCGGGAGGCTGGAGCCGGCCGGGTGGCGGGCTGTTTGCGCAGGGCGGCCAGTGGGAAGGAGCCCGGGGACGGAGCAGATTATCCGGAGAATATTATCCGGCCAGCGCCTGGGCGGAGGCGAACAGAGCAAAGTGCTGGGGCCGGGCTGACCCCGCGCAGCTGCTGATACCAGGCGCTGGCCAGTGCTTGCCCGGGGCCTACTGTGTGCCGGCTGCTGGGGGAGGCAGCAGGTACCAGGCTGACGTCTCCAGGGGGCCCGGGGCCCGGACGCAGGAAACCATTCCAACTTCTTTTAAAATCAGAGTTTAAAAAAAACAAACGAGCAGTTAGGTTGAAGAAAATGTTTAAATGCATGTACTGGGTTGTACAGCGTTTTTGCAAAATTCGTGTCTGCCTGGAACTTCAGAATGAGATGTTATGTGGAAACGGGGGTCTCTGTAGAGGTGATAATTGAAGACCAGCTTCTGCTGGAGTAGGGGGGCCTGGATCCAATGACTGGTGTCCTTATAAGAGAAAACACGGACACACAGTGAGGCGGACTGGCGGCATGCAGTCACAGAAGGGGCTGCCTGGACCCCCCAGAAACTGGGAGAGACAGGAAGGGTCTTCCCATTCCCCGCCCCAGAGACTTCAGAGGCAGTGAGGCCCTGTGGACACCTTGATTTCGGACTTCCGGCTTCCACACGGTGGGGGAATAAATCTCTGGTTTGCAGTGATTCATCGCAGCAGCCTTGGAGAAGTAACCCGGGCAGTGCCAGTGGTAAAGAATCCACCTGCCGGTGCACGAGACGCAAGAGACACAAGAGACACAGGTTTGATTCTTGAGTCTGGAAGATCCCCTGGAGGAGGAAACGGCAACCCACTCCGGCATTCTTGCCTGGGAAATCCCGTGGACAGAGGAACCTGGCGGCTACAGTCCATGGGATCGAAAAGAGTCAGACACGACCGAGCCCTGAACACTGGGAAAGTAACAGAGTGTATAATATTAATTTGCTGTTAGTTCAACAAAGTTGTAAACAGAAATTGTTATTATTATTCTTTTTTCTTTTTTTTATTTTTAAACTTTACATAATTGTATTAGTTTTGCCAAATATCAAAATGAATTATTATTATTTTTTAAGGAAAGAAGGAACCCTTGAAAGCAAAATTGTCCCCTGAGGCCCTTGAAAGTCTTAATTCAAGGTCACAAGACTTGCCCTTCTTCTGGGAACTGAGGGCTGTGAACTGTGAATTGGGAACTCGGTGGCAATGGGGCGCCTGGATCGAGGGGGCGGGCACGGAGCGGGAGTGAGTTTGCAGGGCGTGGGTGGGACCCCAGAGGGAGAATCTTGGTTTCCACCCCGGCTTGGCTGTCTCCCGTCTGTGTTGACCTCTAGGCGGGGCGTGGCCTTCCTGCGCACATCAGCACCTACTTCAGAGTCACCACGGCCCGGGGTCTTCCTTCTGCAGAAGCACAGGCTTCAGGGTCTGGGGTGGCGGGGCCTGTGGCCTTGTCCACCGCCTGGTCCTGGGAGAGGAGCCGGGAGGGCGTTCCATCCGGACCGAGAAAGAGCCGCTCTCCCTCCGCGCGTGTCCTGCCGCTGAGCTCGGGGCCCCTTTCTTTGCAGGTTCTCCTCCTCGTGGTCAGCTCGGTGTCACGCGGGTCCTCGCCGGAGGCCCGGGAGGCCAGCCCTTGCTTCTCCCACCAGACGGCCCTTCCTCCAGGGTGCTGTGTGTCCACATCTGACATCCCTCAACCTGCCAGCCACGGGGACCCGAGCAGACAGATGCCAGTTGGACCCCAGCATGAGCTGGACGAGGCCCCAGGACTGTCCCAGCCGCCAGAGTGGTTTGGAAAGGTCCCCACACCGGGACCGCTTGGCGTCTTGGGATGCAGGCTGCCTGGCCATCAGGGAGAGACACCGGCCAGTCCCAGAGCCACTGGCGTCCGGGCAGCGAGCCCCAGGGACAGGGGTGCTGTCCGCCCCCATCCCACGTCCCTGTGCTTCGCACGCATCATCGCCATGAAGCCGCTTGGAGACACTCGTGTGTGGACAGGATTTCAATTCTCACCTCACAGGGAGGGACGCCCGGATGGGTGGCTGCAGCAGGTGGCGCGGCCAGGGTGGGAAGGCCAGGCAGAGGCCACTCAGAGGGAGCGGGGACGGATGTCTGGATCTGCTGGACGGCAGAGCCTGCAGGGGCCCCGGGGCTCAGGGCTGCATTCCTGCCTCTAGGTGGGGCGTTCTGCACGTGCTATCCCCACGGCTAGGAATCCGGAGCTGAGTGTTCATGGGCCGGCTGCTCAGGGCCAGGGGTTCCTGACGCCCGGAGGAGCGCGGATCAGGTTGGATTGGGTGCAAGGTTTTAACTCCTTCCTACAGACGCCTCTTGCATGCTGTGAACTGCGGTGTGGACTCTCCGATGCTCCAGGTTGGAAACACAGTGCCTTCTCCCCTCCCCTACAACTTTCCCTAATCCCTCCTGGATGGACTTGGATGCTGTCCTGAGTCCCCTCCCTCCCTCCTCTAAACCTTAGCCCCCTTGGGACAGGGGCAGTGCTGACCTCCATCACTCTGGGGCTGGACAGATAGTTCTCAGGAGGAGATGGGCAGCCATGGGCCCTGGTCTAGGACAGGGTCCTGGGGTCAGGTGAAGCCGTGAGCTTCCTGAGGGCAGGGCCCTGCTCGGTGTGGTGTCTCATATCCCCCAGCCCTCCTTTGTGCTCATGTCTTGGGGCCTTTTCCGTTCTCATGGTTGTCGTAGGAGGAGTGAGTGTTCCTGGATCAGTGAGACTGGGTTCCCTTCTGACTCGTCTCCTGTCCTTGTGAGCCTGGGCAGGTCAGTTCCTGGCAGCCTCCTTCTGGAAAGCAGCTGAAGCTGGCAGCACGTTCAGCTGCTCCTGAGGTCGGCCTGACGATGGCCTTGGAGGTCTGGGGTGTGGGGGCTGAATCTCAACTCCATGGCATCTGTGCTGGGGGATGCCAGGTGACTTCACTTCTCCAGGCCTCAGTTTGCTCATCTGTAAAATGGAGAGCACACAGGACCCATCGGAAACCTGGGCAGAGGGGACACTGCAGTTCAGCCGCAGCATCTGTTACACAGGACATGCTCATCCCCTTCTTCCCACTTTATTAATTTCAGTGAGAGGGTGATGACTGAAGGGGGGGATGTCATTGGGCTAGAATTACCATGCAGGACGTTGACAGTTCGATGCCTTTTGATAAAAGTATTCAGGGTACTCAACCACCACTGCAATCAAGGCATACAGCTGTCCCATCACCCCCAAAGGTCCTTCTTGCTGGTCCTTTGCAGGCAACACCTTCCCCACCCCAGCCTCTGGAAAGCACAGATCTGGTGTTGTCCCTATGGTTTTGCCTTTTCCAAGGTGCTTAAGTGGAATCATGCGGCACGCAGCCTCTCGTGTCTGGCTTTATCACTTGGCCTAACACATCTGGGACTCACCCAGGACGACATGTGTGTTTGCAGCTGGTTCCTTCTTACTGCTGAGTATTACGTGATGAGAGCGTGAACACTGAGTTGTATGAACAGACTACAATTTGCTTACCATCCACCGGCTAACGGACTTTTGAGTCGCTTCCACTTGTGGCTGACGTGTGTGAAGCTGCCACAAAGATTCGCATCCAGGTTTTGTGTGCACATGCGTTCGTTTCTCTTGGAGGCGCACTGGAGGGGGATGGCTGGATTATACGTTAGGTGCTGTTGTTGTTCAGTCGCTGAGTTGGGTCTGACTCTTGCAACTCCATGGACTATAGCACACTAGTCTCTCTGTCCTCCACCATCTCCCAGAGTTTGTTCACACTCCTGTTTATTGAGGTGGAGATGCTATCTAACCGTCTCATCTTGTACCACCCCTTTCTTTTGCCTTGAATCTTTCCCAGCATCAGGATCTTTTGCCATGAATTGGCTCTTGGAATCAGGCGGCCAAAGTATTGGAGCTTCGGCTTCAGCAACAGTTCTTCCAATGAATATTCAGGGTTGATTTCCTTTAGGATTGACTGGTTTGATTCCTTGCTGTCCTACTTTTCTGGTGAAGAGTCTGTTCAAATTTTGCTCAGTAAAAAATTTAGTCTGTTTTGTCTTATCATTGAGCTGTAATATTCTTTCTGCATTCTGGACATAGACCTTTATCAGACATG
The DNA here is from genome assembly GCF_000754665.1 of Bison bison bison. Taxonomy (NCBI): domain Eukaryota; kingdom Metazoa; phylum Chordata; class Mammalia; order Artiodactyla; family Bovidae; genus Bison; species Bison bison. Next base: position 3,174,475 of record NW_011494652.1, on the reverse strand, counting down.
TATTTTTCAAATATTTCCTCCCAGACTGTGGCTTTTTACATTTTATTAACAGTGTCTTTGAAATATCAGAAAATTTTATTTCCACGAAGTCCAGTGTATAATTTTTAAATGAGCTTTTCTTCTCTTTTTTGTATCTTAATAATTTTTGGCCTAACCTAAAGTCACAAACAGTTTCTGTTTTCTTCTAGATGTTTTATAGCTGTAGGTTCTACGTTTAGGACTATGACCTGTTTTGACTTTGCCTAAGCTGACCTTTGTCTTTAGTGCCTCCCAATGCCTCCCTCACATAGCCCCATAGCCGCTGGTCTCTCCTGTCCTGCTTCCTTTTTCCACACGGGCAGGTGTTGGCTGAGGCTGCTCTGCTACCTTGACCACTGGATCAAAAGCCCTTGGGCTACCCTGGGGCTGGCAGTGCTGGTGCCAACCTCTGCCGAGCCTGTTTATCTTCTGGACTGGGGGATGGCCTCTTCCAGGGGACCCAAGGCCGGAATCCTGCCCACTGCTCAGAAGACGTAATGGCTGGGACTCATCCTTCCTTTGCAACCTGGGGCAGTCGGACCCTAGAATAGCTCCACCCTCCTCCCCGTGATACCTGGGGCACCTTTCTCATCAGTGTGCCGAGCTCAGCCACTTCCTTGTCATACTCCACCAACTCCCTTCACCATCAAGGGGTTACTGGCCCCATTTCTCAGATGGAGAAACTGAGTTTAAGGGGATTGCATTATGTGTCTGGGCTGGAGAGCAGCAGAGCTGGGAGCTGAACCTGAACCACGTTGCTTCTCCAGGTCCATCCTCTCTGTGAGGGCAGTTGTGAACTCCTCCACGCAGGCACCTGGGAATGATTTATCCAAGGAGGGCTGGCACACATTTTTTTTAGGGTGAGTGTGCTGTCTCCCCAGTGGGGTAAGCTCCTCCTGCCCAAGGATTTCTTATATTTTGTGTCTCTTCCCACAAAACGTGGCCTCATATATCCAGGAGAAGTTCACACAAAGACACCTATGTGTGAGTCAGACTTTTAAATATGGCATCGCCTCCCCACAAAGGTCCTCATGGCGGTTGGTAGCCTGGCCAGGCGGCTGATGGATTTGGCTATCACACCATCCTTGTTCAGTGTCTGGTATACAGCAGGCGCTCAGTAAATGTTTGTAGCATGAAGGAATGAACTTAGAGCCATCTACCCAGTGCATATCGTCAATTATAACAAAATCCAGTGGATCATGACCATCAGAGTCAAGGCTCAGTATCTAAGACCAGCCAAGACTTGAGTGGTGTGTTTTCTGGGCTGTCCGGGTTCATGGGCTGGGATCTAGAAGGGACATGGCAAGACCCGTTGAGGCTGGGCCCAGAACCTGGGAACCCGTAGCCCACAGAAACATTTTGGAACCCAGGGTGGCTCGGCCAACCTGTCCCCTCCTCGGAAATGGCCCCAGGATGATGGGGCTGGCTGGCTCAGCACGCTGGCCAAGGCTTTCTGCAGTTGGGAGATTTTTTGCTGATAAAGATGCGATCGCTCTGGGATGGGGCCTGGGGGAGCTCAAGACTTCTGTCCATTGCAGGCTCTTAGTGGTGATAAGCGGCCTCCAGCAGGAGCCGGCCTGGGGGCAGGCCTCCATCTTGGGGAGGGGGCTCAGACAGGCTGGGACCTGGGACCATGGTCTGTGGTGCCTGCTCCTGGACAAACATCTCCTTGGGCAGCAAAACTCAAGCTAACTATAGGAGACTAAAAATAATGGTGTGCACGCCTGTGCATGGACAACAAGACACAAAACGACCAAAAAATGGGGCTTCCCTGGAGGCTCAGTGGTAAAGAATCCCCCTGCCAATGCAGGAGACGAGTGTTCGATCCCTGATCCAGGAAGATCCCACATGCTGCGGAGCGACTAAGCCCGTGCGTCACAACTGTTGCGCCTGTGCTACTCTGGAGCCTGGGAGCTGCAACTGCTGAAGCCCGTGCGCCCCAGAGCCCCTGCTCCACAGCAAGGGAAGCCCACACACTGCAAGGAAGAGTAGCCCCCGCTTGCTGCAACCGAGAGAAGCCCCTGGGCAGCAACGAAGACCCAGCACAGCCAAAAATAAATAAAGACGAAAACCCAGGTGCCACTTGCAAAGAGCCAAGAGCAAAAGCTGGGGTTTGGGAGCAAAAACAGGGTCCTGAGCATGCCCCTGCACACAGTACCACCAAAGGCTGGGCAAACAACCTAAGCCACTGTGCCCCACCTGGCCGGACCCCTGGACACACCCTGACCCTCACCCCATGTAAGGAAACAGTTAGTCCCTCCCAGCCCCAGGGGAGGGAGCCCGGGAGCCTGTTACTCGTTCTCGCTCCCCCCCGCAGCAGCAGGGTCCCCGCTAAAACCTTGCCCGAATTTCTTGTCTGGCCTCTGATCAATGTCTATTGGTGAAGGAGGCCAAGAAGCCTGGTCAGTAACAGGAGACGAGAGCTGGGAGCAGGCTCTTGGCCTCCGGTCCCTGGGCAGAAGTCCTGCTGGGACCCCTGTGTCTGACACTCACGGTGATCTCTCTGCAGGCAAAGCACGTGGATCTCCTGTTTTGCTTTTTCCTCGGTTGGGATCGCATGAAGTACCAGGTTGGTGTTCCTGAATTTAAACTGGGGGGCTGTTCACCTGTGTGTCCCTGTTGTTCCCTCCCCACCCCCAACACAGTCAGTGACCCGTGTCAAAGCTGGAGTTGTTATAACTCCTGGAATAAGGGGAGCTCGGTCCTGGAAGGGGGGACATTGGTCTCGGGCCACCCAGCTCCTCATCGCAGACCCTGCTGTCAGCTGGGAGGGCCAGGGAGGGGTGGGCGGCAGTGACAGGGAGGACAGCCCAGTAAATGTCGGCTGGGTGCAGCCTCGGTGTGACTTGGCCGAGGAGATGCCCGTGAACCCGGGGCCAGCAGAGCTAAGGCAATGCTCAGGGTGCTTGCTTGGACAGCAAGGAGATCAAACCAGTCCATCCTAAAGGAAATCAACCCTGAATATTCACTGGAAGGACTGATGCTGAAGCTGAAGCTCCAATACTTGGCCACCTGATGGGAAGAGCCGACTCACTGGAAAAGACCCTGATGCTGGGAAAGATTGAAGGCAGGAGAAGAAGGGTGAGACAGAGGATGAGATGGTTGGATGGCATCACCGACTCAATGGACATGAGTTTGAGCAAGCTCCGGGAGATAGTGGAGGACAGGGAAGCCTGATGTGCTGCAGTCCATGAGGTTGCAAAGAGTCGGACACGACTTAGCGACTGAACAGCAACAACAACTCCATGTGACACCCCAAAATGTGTCTCGATAGCACCGAATGTCCCTTGGTGGGCAATCACTTCTGGGGAGACCCACTGCTTCAAACTGGCCCCACTTTACAGAGAAGGAAACTGAGGCTCGAGAGCAGCCAATGGCTGCCTCAAGTGTGACCTGGGGTCACTGCTCTGTACCTGATGTTGGTGCCTCCAGCTTTGGGGGTGCGGGGTGGTCCAGACTCTTCTGGCCCCTGCGGCCTCCTGTCCATGCTTCCTCAAGCCCAGTGTCCAGGTGGGCCGTGAGCGCTGGTAGATTTGGGGCTGATGCTGTCGTGGGAAGAGACGCCCAGAGCCAGGTCGGAACCCAGGTGTGTGCTTGGCAGGAAGTACCACAGGAGAGATGGGCCGCCCTGCAGAGGGTTATCTTAATCCCCGGTTTCCTTTGCTTCTCCTCCTGGCTCTCCTCCTGCTTCTGAAACAAGTCTTAGAGATCACCGCCCCCGCCCAAGCACACACACACACTCATACAAAGGGGTTTTCACACCTGGAAGCGCCCTGGGCTTCATAGACTTTGTGTTGTGACCGAAGGGGCTCATTTCCTGATAGAGGAAAACCATCCTTTGGCCCTTATGCAACAGTGGCTTGGCTGGGGAGTCTGCGTTGTCCAGCGCCCCCAGCCACGGACCAGCATCTTAATGCGCCGGTTTACCTGGAAACACGAGACGCCTCATCCAGGCTTAGCCCCACTGACGACATCTGAGTTCAGATTATGTGGTGAGAAATGTCGGAAGTAACTGGGGGTTTGTGGGTGGTGGTGGTGGGGCAGTGAAACCCCACTTGGCTGGCATCTCAACAGCAGTGGCTAGATTCCCAAACTATGGGGTTGGCCAAAAAGTTCGTTTGGATTTTTTCTGTCACATCTTGCAGAAAACGCCAAACAAACTTTTGGCCAACCCAGTACGACCGTGACTTGTCTTGTGAAGCGTCTGTTCATATCTGCCACTGTATCTGTGTGACGGCCCTCCTGTGGCATTGCCCGCAGCCCGACTACGTTCTGGGAAAAGGGACAACACGTGACGGTGTGTGACTGGCCCACGGGGTCCCACAGGACGGTGCTTGTGGTGTCCAAGCCCCTCGGCGGCACCAGGAGGGGGCTTCTGGGCAGTGATTGAACTCTGTGGAAGCAGCTGCTCTGAGCTCTGCCAAGGTCAGATGGGACAGGATGGCCGTTTTGCAGGATGATTTAAGAGGAAACTTAAAAGCAACATCAACTTCTCCTTTGAAGAAGTGGGCAGAGAGGGGTTTGGAGAAAGAATGCAGAGACTTCTTGGGTGGGGCCAGCCAGGCTCCTAAGCCCTGTGCGCACACGCTCAGTCTTGCCTCTTTGCCACCCCATGGAGTGTAGCCCGCCAGGCTTCTCTGTCCATGGTATTTCCCAGGCAGGAATGATGGAGTGGGTTGCTAGTTCTTCCTCCAGGGGAAATTCCCTATTCAGGGATCGAACTTCTGTCTCCAGCATCTCCTTCATTGCAGGAGAATTCTTTACCCGCCGAGTCGTCAGGGAAGCCTAAGTTCTGTAGTTTGTTAAAAATATCTGCCCCATGGGAGTCACAGCGTCATTTGCAAAGCACCAATTATGGCTGGCTGTTGATCCCATCTCTGGTCTCCCTTCTCCCTTTCTGAGGAAACTGCAGAGGTAGATCTGAAGGAAGTGTGCCCAGCCAGAATTCCTGACCTCCTGGCTGCTTCAGAATCCAGAGCACGTGACACCATTCTTGCCAAAGGGATGTAAGCAGAAGTCAGCTAGAGATTTCCCGGTCAGCTTTTGCTTTTCTAGTATAGGCATCACTGCCCGCCTCCTACCCCCCACCCCGACCCCGAACGCTTTTCTTCTTCTTGGACTATGGGTTAAAGGCTGGAGGTGCAGCAGCCATTTTTGTCCATGAAGATGAGACTTCAACCTCAGGAAGCTGGAGTCAGAGGCATTTGGACATTGATGTCATACTGTCCAAACCCTTGTTGGGGGATAAAACTAAACTCCACGGGTTAAGCCTCTGTTGGGAGTCTCAAACTCCTTCCAGCTGCTGCATACATCTCTCTCTGGTGTATATAGTTCAATTCAGTCACTCAGTCGTGTCCGACTCTTTGTGACCCCACGGACTGCAGCACGCCAGGTCTCCCTGTCCATCGCCAACTCCCAGAGTTTACTCAAACTCATGTCCATTGAGTCAGTGATGCCATCCAACCGTCTCATGCTCTGTCGTCCCCTTCTCCTCCCACCTTCAATGTTTCCCAGCATCAGGATCTTTTTAAATGAGTCAGTTCTTCGCATCAAGTGGCCAGAGTATTGGAGTTTCAGCTTCAACATTAGTCCTTCCAATGAATATTCAGGACTGATTTCCTTTAGGATGGACTGATTGGATCTCCTTGCAGTCCAGGGGACTTTCAAGAGTCTTCTCCAACACCACAGTTCAAAAGCATCAATTCTTTGGTGTTCAACTTTCTTTATAGTCCAACTCTCACATCCATACATGACTACTGGGGAAACCATAGCTTTGACTAGACTGACCTTTGTTTTCAAAGTAATGTCTCTGCTTTTTAATATATTGTCTAGGTTAGTCATAACTTTACTTCCAAGGAGCAAGCTTCTTTTAATTTCATGGCTGCAGTCACCATCTGCAGTGATTTTGGAGCCCCAAAAGATAAAGTCAGCCACTGTTTCCACTGTTTCCCCATCTATTTGTCATGAAGTGATGGGACCAGATGCCATGATCTTTGTTTTCTGAATGTTGAGTTTTAAGCCAACTTTTTCTATCTCCTCTTTCACCCTCATCAAGAGGCTTTTTAGTTCCTCTTTGCTTTCTGCCATAACAGTGGTATCATCTGCATTTCTGGATGTTATTGATATTATTGGTCTTGTTGCACACTGACTTTGGGGATACAGGGACATTTCAGCATGTAGGTGAATTTGCAAACATGGAATCTGTGGATAACGAGGATGAGCCGTACTTATCAAATGGGACCTCAGCAGCAAAGAGGAAAAAGAAGGAGCTGCTTGGAGACTGACCTTGGATAGAGAGGTCAGCGGAGACTCCTTGAGAAAGAGGAATTATAGCCAGAATCTGAAGGTGGGGAGGAGTCAGCCTGTGAAAGAGGTGCAGGGTTCAACAGTGTCTTTTCTCAAGGTCAAGTTCAGAGTAGACAGGGCTTCATTTAGCATAACCTTGGGGCAGAGGGATTTGCCTCTGTCTTTTCTTTCGAGCTGCCACGTGGCAGGTCTTTTGTCTTTGTACTTCTTTTAGGTTGTTTATTTTTCTTGTCATTTTATTCTCTCTTCCTTGACTACTTTGAAACTTATAGATTCAATTTCTATTCATTTAACAGCGACCCTGGAGACTTTTGCCAGGTGTATTGAACTTTGAAGTGTCTAATCAACCTCTTATACTCCTTCCACATGAAATAAGATTTCAGAGTACGTCACTCCCCTTCTGACTTACATGGGATTGTGTCATGTATTCTATTTCCAATTTTAACTTCCCCAAGTTAGACCTGACTTTTCTGGTTTTATGCAGTCAAAGTTTGTTCAGATTTACCCAGATATTCCCCATACACTTTGCTCATGATTTTTTTTTTTTTTTTTTCATTTTGAATCTTCTTTCAGCAGTTACTCCCCTTTGGCCTGAAATATGTCTTCTGGGATCGCTTTTACTGGCAGTGTATTTGTGGCAAGCATCTACATTTTTCACTTGTCTAAAAATAAGTTGATCAACTTCTTCTTGCGTGGTTTGCACTTTTTGTGTGAAGATAGCCCTGCCCCAAGGCTATGAAAATGTTACTCTACAAGGTTCTCTGAACTTTTTATAGATTTGCTTCTCACATTGAATAGCAAATACACGTGGAGCTGCTTTTTGTGTGAGGTGCAAGGTAGGGGTCTGCGCCAACCATTGGCGTTCTCCAGCCTAGCATTTCTCGCTGATGCTCAGTCGCTGAAGTCGTGTCTGACTCTTTTTGATCCCACGAACAGCAGAAGGCCAGGCTTCCCTGTCCTTCACTATCTTCCGGAGCTTGCTCAAACTCATGTCCATCGAGTCGGTGATGCCATCCAACCATCTCATCTTCTGCTGCCCCCTTCTCCTCCTGCCCTCAGTCTTTCCCAGCATGAGTCTTTTCCAATAAGTCGGCTCTTCTTATCAGGTGACCAAAGTATCAGAGCTTCAGCTTTAGCATCAGTCCTTCCAGTGAATATTCAGGGTTTATTTCTTTTAGGATTGACTGGTTTGATCTCCTTGCTGACTCCTTTCAAGTGTCTTCTCCAGCACCACAGTTCAAAAGCATCAATTCTTCCGTGCTCAACCTTCTTTATGGTACAGCTTGCGCATCTGTACATGACCACTGGAAAAAGCCATCGCTTTGACTATACAGACCTTCACTGGCAAAGTGACGTCTCTGCTTTTTAAACATGTTCTAGGTTTGTCATAGCTTTTCTTCCAACATTTAGTGCTCTAAATATTTCAGGTCCATGGTGGGGGTGCAAGTCCCCATGGAGATGTGTATCAAGTATCTATACTATGTAATAAATCACCACCAAAGCCATACCTGCTTATAAACTCACAGTTCTTTTAGGCAGAAGTCCAGGTGGATTTCGATGTGTTCTCTGCTCAGGTTCTCATAAGAGATCAGAGCTCTGGGGAGGAATTCACTTCCAAGCTCACGTGGTTGTTGACAGAATTCAGCTCTTTGCAGTTACAGGACTGCGTCCCCCACCTTTCCTCACTGGCCATCAGCCAGGAGTCCCTGTCTGTCTTGGTTCCTAGAGGTGGCCCTCAGGTCCTAGTCATGCCTCCCCTGTCTTACTCCCCACAGTGTGGCAGCTCCTCTTTTCAAAGCTGGCAGGAGCATCTCACTCGTCTCTGCTGCCACAGCCTTGTACGGCATAACCTGCCCCTTTGTGGGAGTGACCATCTCATCACGTCTGTGTTGGCCACAAACACAGACATGTGTGGAAGGGGGCATCTCTCCCATCATGTGCCACTTCCTGGGAGAAGCTCTAGGAGCCAACTCTGACATGTCTTGTGATCCTGTGTCTGCCTCCCTAATTGGGGAATACTTTTTTTCCAATCTGTATACATTTAACTTATTTTTTCTTGCTTCACTCTCCCTTAGGGCCTTTAGTACAACTGATCAATTTGACTGCAATACTTTTAGAACTTAACGCTCCTCAAAACACCATAAGAGGCACAAAAAGACAAATCGCAAACTTAGAGGAGAGACTGCAATGCATAGAAATGGCAACAAATTAGTATGAAGAAAAGGTCAGGTTTTAAAACATTATTTTGTTTAGTTATTTTTGGCTGTGCTGGGTCTTAGTTGATGCATAGGCTCGTCTCTAGTTGAGGCAAGTGGGGCCCACTCTCTGGTTGGAGTGCAGGAGGGTCTTCCCTGGTGGCTTCTTCCCTGGTGAAGAATCCGCCTGCAATGTGGGAGACCCTGGGTTGGGAAGATCCCCTGGAGAACGCAAAGGCTACCCACTCCAGTATTCTGGGCTTCCCCTGTGGCTCAGCTGGTAAAGAATCCGCCTGTAATGTGGGAGACCCAGGTTCAGTCCCTGGGTTGGGAAGATCCCCTGGAGAATGCAAAGGCTACCCACTCCAGCATTCTGGCCTGGAGAATTCCACGGACTGTACAGTCCATGGCATCACAAAGAGTCAGACACGACTGGGCGACTTTCACTCACTCTTAGGCTCCAAGCGTGTGGCCTCCAGTAGTTGCAGCATGTGAGCTCTCGAGCACAGGCTCAATGGTTGAGGTGCACAGGCTTAGGTGCCCCGTGGCATGTGGATCTTCGTGCAGCAGGGATCAAACCCACATTCCTCGAATTGGCAGGCGATCCTTTACCACTGAGCCACCAGGGGAGCTCCAAAAGGTAAGTTTTAAGATAGGGTTTAAGACAGGGTTTATTATGATTTAGGTATGGCAAGGTCAACCGATCAGGAGATGACTGCCGTTGGAAGTCTTGGAAGGATGCCATTGGAAGGATGGTTTGTCACTCACAGGTCTCAAGAGAAGGTAGCTACCACCCAGGGAAGGACCACTGCTGGTCAGGAGGGGAGGACACGGTCAAGAATCTTTATTGTGGGTTCCCCTGGAAGGAGTAGGTGAGACGAGGAAGCAGGCTGAGGGTGGGCAGGTGGGATGACTTCAGGTGGCTCTGGGGGCACAGGGGCTGTCCTTAGTTGCTGGTCCTGGGGTGATCAGTGCAGGGGATGGTAGCCCCGAGTCTGGCAGCCCAGTGAAGAAGGTGGTCAGGTTTTAGGCTCTGGATGGTTGGCTTGTATTTGAGAAGCATGCTCACGGGTGATTCATTTGCCCCCTGTAGGCACTGGCTGACTCTGGGAGTGGCAGTCCACCTAGGGTCAGGAATTCCCAGATCCCGAAGCATCAGCACACAGAAAACAAAAGGAGCGGTTAATATAATCACGCTCTGGCTCAATCGTGTCCGACTCTTTGCGACCTTGTAGACTGTAACCCACCAGGTTTCTCTGTGCATGGGATTCTCCAGGCAAGAATACTGGAGCGGGTTGCCATTCCCTCTTCCAGAGGATCTTCCCGACCCAGAGATAGAACCCATGTCTCCTTCGTCTCCTGCCTTGCAGGCGGAGTTTTTACTGCTGAGCCACTAGGGAAGCCTGGTTAATACAACGAAGAGCACCTAAAAAATCATCAAGAGAGACAAACAGCCCTGTAAGCAAAAGACTCAACTGTAACTCTCTCGTAATCTAGTACGAGAACTAAAAACAGAGGTGCAGATTAAAACCACAATATGGCACCAAAAAAAAAAAAAAAGTCCCCTACAGTAAGATACCATTTCTTATCCATCAGATGGGCAAACATTAGAAAGTGGCTGCTGGAGGTGGAACTTGGTGCCGCCACTTTGGAAAACAAGTCGGCATTTTTATCATGAAGTTAAAGATACGTGTTCCCTTTAGCCAACCACGTGTGTTCGCACATACATTCCCCAAAGGAAGCTCTAGCAACGTCGTTATTTAAACGCTTTTGGGTGAATACGTAACTTTAAGTGGTCATTTTACTCCAACAACATAGAGACGTGACCCCGGGGACATACCCGAGCCAGCCCATGGCCTGTTGAAACACCTGGGCTAGCCCATGGCTAGGGATACACCTAGGCCAGTCCACAGCCAGGGGATACACTTGAGCGAGTCTATGGCCTGACCAAACACCGCGGCTAGCCCATGGCCTAATGATACGCCTGGGCCCACAGCCAGGGGACATAACTGAGCCAGCCTGAGCTGGCTTCTGTCCCTGATGACTGGCACGTCACCCACTGGTGACAGTGGAGACTCAGGAGGTGTGTGGACAGGAGCCCTCGGGTGGTTGTGAGAGTGTGGTGTTTCTGAGAGGACAGGAGATTCTCCCCGAGGCCACACCTTGGAGGCAGTGGGGCTCTTTCTTGTGGCTCAGTTCAGTCTCGAGAGCCCATGAGTGTCCCCAAGTCCCCAGCCTGCCACCCCCCAGCACGAAGCCTGTTTCTGAGAGTCACACACTCATGTCAAAAAAATTGTTTTGCACAGCAGCCTTCCCCAATCCTTGTCCTCCACCATTTCCTTTTTTTTTTCCCCTTTAAATTTAGAAATTGAGAGAGAAAATCTAGGCTGGGTCATGCTTGGGAAAATGCTGAAATTTTTTTTTTCTCTTCTGCTCAGTACATTTCTTTTATCTTAAAAAAAATTAATACCATTAGGTCATCTGCCTCCCCCTCCCTCTTTTTATTTCTGGGAAAAATCTTCATTTTGTGTATTTCTCAAGCATCTTGACATTCCGTCTGAGACTAGCAGCCGGATCACTTCCTCCCAGTCCCTCTCAAAATTCCTGCTGGTTTTATCTCCTGCAAATGCCTTAGTGTTGCAAAGCAAATCCCCCCTCAGTCTGTCTCTCTGCCCGCCTCTCTGTGAAAAAGAAAGGGCCCCCGGCTCTCAGTGAGGTCCTCGGGCAGCCCAGATGCCTCCCCCAGCGCCTTCAAAGGTGCCTCCTCTGGGCCCACCAACCTCTGCCTATTAACTCTTTCAAAGTGCATTTGTCAGCATGTGAAAGCTGTCTGGGTTCATTGATAAAAAAGGTATTGTTTTTTAGGACTGTTTTGTATTAACAGGTTGCATCGGGGACAGTCTGCATTTACAAAGGGCTGTAGGTCCCTTTCACCTACTTGTTGCTGTAAAAGATGAAAGGAGTGGGTTGGAGACCCCCCTGCCGCCCCTGCACGCTTGCCAGAACACGCTTCATGGAAGAGGTGGGCAGCTTGGAGGTTACTTCTCCCCAAACCCTAAAGAGTTAACGTGCAATGGTTAAAACTCCTCTCTTTGGCCCCTGGTCCCTTATTCTAATGTATGAACTCTCATTCAGACATGAGCAAGCTGCATGTGCGTCTGGGGCTTGGCGACAGCTTGCCTCCTCTGGGTGACAGGATGGTCCCTGCCGAAATGTTTGTAAAAGCACCATGTTATGAACACCCTGGGCTCACCGAGACGCAATCGCTTCTTTTGCAGACAGGTCTCTGCAGCCCCCACGATCCAAGAGGGGTTCACTTTGTCTCATTCCGGCTGGGGGACTCTGGGCCCGAGGTGAGAAAAGTGACCAAGGTTATTAAGAATTCTGACAAGGTAGGCTGAATAAATTGTGTTTTCTTTGTGAGCCTTAATCCGGTGTTGTATTGGCTTCTCGGACATGGCTAATTTATTTGGAATTTCATTCTGTTCCTGACAGCGTCCTTGACTAGCTGTTTGATCACCCCCGAGCAAAGTTACATACCAGCTTTCAACTGCTGGCGGGGCCCCGGTGTGATTTTTCTCAAGTGCGTTCTCCTGGGCTCCGCTTTATGTTTGCAGGAGGACATTTCCAATGGCGGGGGCCGTCCCTTGTTAGAGAGAAACTGGGGCTGGCGCAGGGCTCCCCCTCAATGAGGAAGCTTTCCACTCTTCCCCACTCGTCCCCCTGTTTGGGATTCTAATCTGCCTTTGTGGAGCAGGCAGAAAGAAAATTAATTGTCTCCCCGTCTGCGAGGAGCGAGAGTGGCAGTGGAGACCTGGTTTGAAATGCAAGTTGTGTTGATTTCAGCAGCTGCACCCGCTGGGTCTTCGGATGCAGTATTCTCAGGGGAAGAAGTGGATCAACCACAAACCTTCTTGGGGAGCTAGTTCCAGGGTCTCCTTCGAGCTTAGGGGCCTCTGGCATTTCCCCTCCATCTGGGCAGAAACAGGAGTTGACATCCTGTCTGTTAACTCACACATGCATGCAATGTTTGCTTTTTATTTTTTGGTAATAATAAGTGTGTCTTGCTTTTGCTAGAAGCAAAAATGAATCATGATTTTCAATAAGACTCCAATACCTTGGAGGATCTCCCTCTCAGCCCTGTTGTAGCTGGTGGTTTGACCATGTGGGCAGAATCTGGTCTAATAAAACTTGGGCCTACTTTAATTGGGCTTCTTGATGTCGGCCCATGAAGATGTCCTTCCGGAGGGCCTTCTAGGTGCAGAAACTGTGCTTAGCCCTGGGGGCTCTGGTGGGAGCTCACATTCTGGGAATACCTATAGGATTTCAAAGGATGGTAGGTGTGTGCTGATAACACACAGAACCAACCAACCAAGCACCAGGGTGAGATGCCGGACTCAGCTTTGCTCACCGGGCCCTGCCTTTGAGTCAGGGGAGTCTGCTGGGTCTTTATGACATTTGAGCAGTGCTTTCATCTCCTGTAGAGGGTTCTGACCCCTGGTCTGACTTGCAGACCACGAGGGAGGGGCTACTGTCCCCTTTGATGGAGGAGGAAGCTGAGGCCAGAGCAATGTTGAGACACCCTGATGGAGACACAGCTTGTTTAGGGCGAGCGGGATGCTTGGGGCTCGTTCCAGGGTTGTGACCTCCAAGGACAGCAGATCCTGGCTGGGTACACAGCTGTGCGTCTACTTTGTCCATCTAAAGCCCCCGGCGCCTGCATTGGGTAGACCTTTCCCAGGAGAAGGCAGTCCTGGGCTGGCTGCACCCCGCCCAGGGGAGGGGGACTATTTGCTTCTTGCTGGGACCTCGCCTGTGGACCAGGGTCATCTGCTGGGTATTGTTAAGGAGCTGATGAGAGAGGACTTGCTGGGTGCTGCTTCAGAGCTTGGACACAGCGTGCAGGAAGAGTCCCTGGCCCTTTGCTGTCCTGAAAGTAACCTGAGTCCCCCACTCTGTCCTCAGCGACCCAGGGGGACCCTCCACTGGCTGGGCCCTGGAGTTGGGGCAAACTCTAGCTCCCATGGCCAGGAGGCTCACTGAGGCCTGGGACATGTTTGGGAGGTGGTTCAGGCACCCTGGGGACCCAGGAGGGAGGAGGGGGTGAGCGGGAGGCAGGAGGCAGGAGGGAAAAGCCAAGGGGAGCTTCAACTTAAGGCACAGTCCTGAACTCACCGGGATCTCAGAGGGCGATGTGAGGGCTGTATGACCTTTGAAATTGTCCTGACCCCCAGCAGAGGAGCTCACCTTTCATCCCTCCTGGGGTCAGTTCCTGGTGAAGGGTGGCCTGGGAGGGTGTGAATCCCTGGGCACTGGGGTGGCTCCTGTAGTCTGGGATGTCCCAGGAGAAGGGTCGGGAACAGAGGGATGTAGGAGGGTCCCGGGGGCCAGGGAGGAGCCCACCCTCACTGCTAGTGGGGGGTCACTTGGGGTGTTGGGGTCCCTGCGCCCACCCCACGGGACACTGTGGGTGCGGGCCACTTGCTATCGCCTTCTTGCCTCCCCCTGTGGGTGAGGGTCACCTTGTCTGTCGTAGGTTCCTGGCACCCGCGTCGGGTAGAGCTCCCCCGGGACAAGACCGTTTTGGGCCCGCTGGACCCCGTCCAGGGAAGGAGACTGTTCACCTTCTCTCCTGAAGGGCTTGCTGACCTTGGTCTCCCCAACTCCAGAGGCCCAGGTACGTCTGAACAGGAAGGGAAGGGCTCCATGACCCTGGAGAGTCTCCAGGCGTGGAGGTCACGTGACCCAGGCGATGTTGACTTTGTGCGCAGACTGTGTGCTCGCACACAGAGACGTTTATCCGAGGCTAAGGCCACCTCATCCACGCTGCCGGGTCAGGGCCTGCGGGGTGGGAGGCTGAGGACGGGCCACCCTCGTCCAGTGTGCGGCCCTGTCTCTGGCCACCCAGGACGCCCACCAGGAGACGCCGACCTCCCAGATAAGTGAAAAGCTCAGAAATTAGCTTCTCCTCCCTCCCCGCGCTCAGCCACTTCCCCCGGGAGCCTCGTTGCACGTGCAGGTGGGTTCTTGCAGTCGGGGGGCAGGAGGTGCTTGTGAAGGCCTCTGGGGACGTTCTGCAATGTCCTGGAAGCCCTTATCCAGGCTCCACACCCTGGGGTGGGGGGTGCTCTGTTTGATTAATGACTCCACGTCAGGCTCCTACGATCTAAATTCCCACGTAGGTTTGAAGAGGTAGTTGAACAAAGCTCTGTTCAGGGCAGACGAGCCCAGGGCTGAACATTACCTGAGAGTCTACTCTGCAGACACGCTGGACACCTGGCCAGGCCACTGGCTGGCGGCTCTCTCTGTGGATGGAGGTGGAAACGGGTGCTTCCCACCCAGGGCACAGGGCTTGGAGCACTTTCGAGAGCACATTTGTAGGTCACAGTGAGGCCTGGGCTCTGGGGTGGGGTGGGTGAGGGTGCAAGTGGGGAGCTCACCATGGGTCTGGCCCACAGCTGGATCACCCAGGAGTGACCACAATCAGCTCTTCCACTGACCTTCTTACCCTGGCTCCCTGTCAAAGTCTCTGCATTTACTCCTTAGCTAGAACTTTCCAGAAAGCCTGGGCGGACTCACATTCTCACTTTGTAGATGGAGGACAAATTCAAGAATGGAGGCTCCTCAGTTTTCTCCCTGCCTTGTGTCCCTGGGGGTGGGCCGTTTCCTGGCGAGAGCGCAGCTGGACTCCCTGATCTGGCATTTGGGGGCCAGGGCACCTCCTGACCTCCAGCTTGCACCCCTTTGTGTTATGGGACCAGGGGATCGGGGTTGGAAGAGGCCAGGCTGTCTCTTCGTCCATGAGAAAACTGGCTGTGGAAGGTCAGCCACGGACTTTGGGATGGGAGAGTCTGCGGAGGTGTGCGTGCCCTGGTGTGTGTGTGCATGTGTGTTACGGCTGCAGGTGTGTATGTGTGTGCTTGTATTCTCGTGTGTGTTATCGGTGCAGGGGTGTGTGTGTGTACCTATATTCTCAGGTATGTGTGTCACGGGTACAGGAGTGCGTGTGTGCCTATATTGTGTGTTAAGGGTGCAGGTGTGTGTGTGTGTTATAGGTGCAGGCATGTATGTGTATTTGAGAAGGCAATGGCGCCCCACTCCAGTACTCTTGCCTGGCAAATCCCATGGACGGAGGAGCCTGGTGGGCTGAAGTCCATGGGGTCGCTAAGAGTCGGACAGGACTGAGCAGCTTCACCTTCACTTTTCACTTTCATGCACTGGAGAAGGAAATGGCAACCCACTCCAGTGTTCTTGCCTGGAGAATCCCAGGGATGGGGGAGCCTGGTGGGCTGCTGTCTATGGGGTCGCACAGAGTCGGACACGACTGAAGCGACTTAGCATGTATGTGTATACCTGTATTCTCATCTGTGTGTGTGTGTGTGTGTGTGCGTGCAGCAGGCAGAGAAAGGTGGGTCTCCAGTGGTGTGGTGGAGACATTTCTGCCCGGGTCCTCTTCGGGGACAAGAGCGCAGCCAGTGATTCCACGCCCAGGCGCCTTCCTGGTCCCGTGTGGACACCGTCCCTTGGGCCTCCCCACGGCCCTTCAAGGCAGAACTGTCACTCGCCCCCCTTTCCCATCCGGTTTGCCCCCGGAGGACGAGCATCGTGCTTGGTCACTCCATGTCTGCGGTGGGCCCTGGACGGGGCTCTGCTGGGTGTGAGGGGAGGGCCGCAGGCCGACCATCCAGCCTGGGCTGTGGGCGGCGTCCAAGGCCCTTGGTGGGCCGCTGGGGGGTGATCTGGGGACCGGCCGCGGGCCTTCCTGGGTGATTAAGCGGGTTCC
>NW_011494652.1:3156687-3157288 GCF_000754665.1 Bison bison bison | reverse complement strand
CCCTGCTGGAGGGTGTGTCCCAGAGAGGATCTGTCCTGGGGCCGGGGGTGGGGTTGGGGCGGGGTGCAGAGCGGGGAGACCACCCCTGCAGCCCACCTGCCGGGCAGAGATGGCCCAGCCCCACCAGGACTGTCCTGGCCACCTGCATCCCACGTCAGAGGATGGAGGGGCCCCCCTGCCTGTCTATCCACCAGGTTGTGGGAGTGAGTGATCCTGGCGGTGGGTCTCGCTTTTAGACTTTCTCTACTTCCAATTCTTTATAAATCTGTTTGCAGGAGGAGGCGCGGGCTAAGCCAGAGGGGCTGGTCTGGGGGGAGGACGGTGGCAAAAAGACAGATGTGACCACATCACAGGCCGGCCCTACCTCTTAAAGCCACCCTGGACTCCACCTCCGGCAGGGAGGACAGTAACCACAGACTGTGCCTTGGTTTCCCCAGAGCAGACCCCTAGGGGGTCTCAAGACAGACTTGTGACTATGAGTCCAAGTCCAGCTCCGGCTGACCATGGACAAACTCACTTTCCCCATCTCTTAAATGGACACACTAGTCCCTGTCCCCGCCGCCCCCCCCCCCCACAGAAGGTATTACCAGAAGGGTCAGGT
>NW_011494652.1:3151074-3156587 GCF_000754665.1 Bison bison bison | reverse complement strand
CATGGAGGATGGTTTAGTGAAGCCACGGGACCCAAGGCCCTCTGCTCCTTTGTGCTTTCAAGGATGAGGCTGAGACATCCCTGAGAAGACGGACAGGCAGGGAAACTTGACTGGAGCTCAAGAAGCCAGTGCCCTCTGCGCCCTCATCCCGTCACACCCTGAACTGAAGGGGCAGCACGAGGTGGTTCTCCTCTCGATCTGGCGGCAGAGTCGAATCACCCCAGAGGTTTTGGCAATGCCAGTGGCTGAGTCTCCCAGACTGAGAGGCATCGGCTGATTCGAGATGTTCCGGGCAGGCTGGAGCCTGGTGGCACCGTGAATTCCAAAAGGGCTTGGCTCAGCTGGGATCTTCGGTGACTGTTAGAGGTCTGGAGTCACTGAGCTGGGTGAGCAGACGCTTGGGCCCTGGTAGCTGGGAGCCATCCGCCTTGCGGCATCCTGGCAGAAGGGACCACGGAGTGATCTGTCCAGGCCTGTGTACTTGGCTGTCCTCTGGGCAGTCGTATAGCCAGTGGCCGAGCAGAACCCGTGCTTCTTTGTAAGGATGATTGGTCACGGGGTGTCTGAGGGCTCTGATCACTGGGTTAGGGGAGGGCTGTTCTTGTTCTCTTTAGGGAAACTTATCTAATTTTCTTTAAAATGATCACGTGTGATTTTGCTAATCTTTCTAAGGAAGGGGAATCACATTCGTTGTCGTGAGCGTATACTAGTGCAGGGAAGTTTGCGTGGTATTGCCAGGGTTTAAAACAGAAAGACCCACGGCCTGAGAAACCGCTCCGTCCTGGGCAAAGCAGTCCCTTGGATGGAGGGAGAAGTCAGATATTCACATGACACACTCAGGTCTACTCCACCGTTGAGTGTGTGTGGCCTGTGTGTGGCCTGCATGCGACCTGCGTGTCCACATGAGCGTGTAGATTTGAGGTTCACTGTTTGGTCCATGGGGCTTCCCTGGTGGCTCAGTGGTAAAGAACCCGCCTGCCAATTCAGGAGATTTGAGATGTGGGTTTGATCCCTGGGTCAGGAAGATCCCCTGGAGGAGGAAATGGCAACCCACTCCAGTATTCCTGCCTGGAGAATTCCATGGACAGAGGAGCCTGTTGGGCTAAAGTCCATAGGGTCACGAATCAGATATAACTTAGTGAGTAAACAACAATAATAACAACAGTTTTGGTCCGTGAGCTAATATCCCAGGGTTCTTGCTAGAGTTGGGGAGGGACTCACTCTTCTGTTGGCTTGTCCAGTGGAGGAATGGAACCATGGGAGAAGACAGGATTCTGCCAACATTGTCTGAGCCCCTTTCCAGTTTCATTGACCCATAGATTTCTCATCTCTTTTCCTTAAGCCAGTTTACATTGGTTTCTGTTACTTGCAACTGACAAAATTAGTCATCAGAATTTTGTCAAAATTACTCATCAGGGTACAAGTCTTGTGTATCCACACATTGACAATTTACGACCTCCTGACATGGGCCTGACTCAGGGTGGGCACCTGAAACACTGGCTGGGTGAATAGGGGCCATGCCCTGGTCATACGCGGGCAGCGGTTGCATTCAGGGCGAGGAACAGACATAACAAGAGAAGCTTTTTTTTTTTTCCTTTCCATTTTCTTTTACATGGAGCACAATGTCTGGCATTTGGCAGGCAATGGCATCCCACTCCAGTACTGTTGCCTGGAAAATCCCATGGATGGAGGAGCCTGGTGGGCTGCAGTCCATGGGGTCGATAAGAGTCAGACACGACTGAGCGACTTCACTTTCGCTTTCCACTTTCATGCATTGGAGAAGGAAATGGCAACCCACTCCAGTGTTCTTGCCTGGGGAATCCGGGGATGGAGAACCCTGGTGGGCTGCCGTCCATGGGGTCCCACAGAATCGGACACGACTGAAGCGACTTAGCGGCAGCAGCAGCAGGTTGTAGTATGGCAGCTCCATGATGTCATCAAGAACCTACACCCTTCTGTATTTCTACTCTGCCATCCTTAGGAGGTAGCTTGGTCTTCATGGTTACAAGAAGGCTGCAGCTACTCCAGGCATCTTGAGTGAGTTCCAGTCAGGAAGAGAAAGAAAGGGGTGATAGAGAGGAAAAGGTGTCTATATCAGAGAGGCAAAGCTTCCTAAAAACCCTTAGTTTCACGCCATAAACTAGAATCATGTCCCATGGCATCTCTAGATGCTGAAGAATTGCCTCTTGGCCGTTCTTTGCAATTGCAGCCTATACCCAGAACACTATTTGGGGGTCTTTGTGCGTCTTTAGTGGCATCTTTATGCCACTGTGTGTCTTTATGTGCTCATGTTGCCCTTGTCTGCCTTTGCGAAATACCAGCCATGCTCAGCTGTCCTTGGCCGCTCCGCCCTGAAGTCAGAGGGTGGAGCTTCTCATGGTTCCTTGGGGGCTCTTAAGAATTTGGTCCAGTAAGAAGTCCAAGGATGAAAGAAATTTATTCCTTCTTAGAGATGCTTGGAGATGCTTCTTTAGTCACACCTGGTAGCACCAGGCAGACTGCAGCAGGTGGAAGGTGGGCAGTGACTAGCTGATGGCTGGGTGAATGACAGTGAAGGGCAGCGGGTGGATAAATGGAGGGGTAGCACCAGTCCTTAACTCGGAAAGTACCACTGGGGCTCATGATCTGACAATGTGGGAAGCATCACGAATACCATGTCAAAGGTAAAGTAGAACTTGCCCTTTGGGTAGCTTGCAGTCTGGGAGCCAAGAAATGGGCAGCTAGACTAGAAACAGGACTTAGACCCACACAAGGCGCACCAGGCTCTTAGCCACCAAGACTGTGGCCGGTGTAAACTGAAATGTCCTGTAAACGTGAAACACACCAGATTCTGAAGGCTGGGTGCAGAAACGAATGTAAAATCTAATTAACAGTGGTTTTCTATTGATCATGTATTGAAATGATAATATTTTGGACACGTTGGGTTAAATAAAACATTAAGATTAATCTCACCTGTTTCTCTGAATGCACCTTAGTGTGGCTACTGGAAAGTTTAAAGTTATATATGTAACTTGCATTGTTTTCTTATATCGCATGGACTGCCGCAGATCTTTATAATGCAGTGAGGGGGTTATGGTGGGTGAGTGGATTGAGTGTCATGGGAACACAGAAGGACACTTCCTGGAGGAGGGGTCTTAAGTGATAATGTAAATACGTCAAACTAGAACCTGTGAGACGCAGCTAAAGCAATCCTTGGAGGAAAAGCTATAGCCACAAATGCCTTTATTAATAAGCGTGGAGTGAAGTGAAAGTTGCTCAGTTGTGTCCAACTCTTTGTGACCCCATGGACTGTACAGTCCATGGACTGTTTCTAGGTCAGAATACTGGCGTGGGTAGCCTTTCCCTTCTGCAGGGGATCTTCCCAACCCAGGGATCGAACCCAGGTCTCCCGCATTGCAGGCAGATTCTTTACCAGCTCACTCACAAGGGAAGCCCAAAAATACTGGAGTGGGTAGCCTATCTCTTCTCCAGTGGATCTTCCCGACCCAGGAATCAAACTGGGGTCTCCTGCATTGCAGGTGGATTCTTTACCAGCTGAGCCATCAGGAAAGCATGAAAGAATAAAAATTGATGAATTAAGCATATGACTCAATACATTTAAGAGAACAGGAGAAAAAGCTAAGAAAAACAGAAGGCAGAAATGAAGAGAGGAAACTGATGTATTACCAATGATAGAACAAACAAATGTATCCGAGTCCTGTATTTCCTTTTTTTTTTAAAGAAAACCATTTCTTCTACATGCTGTCTCTTCCCTGTGTCTTTTCTGGCTGTGGGTGTCTTGGTGCTGCGCGAGGGCTTTCTCTAGCCGCTGTGAGCAGGGGCTGCTCTTTGCCGCGGGGCGTGGGCTTCTCACTGTGGTGGTCTCTCTTGTTGCAGAGCGTGGGCTCGGGGCACCCGGCTTCACAGTTGCAGCACGTGGGCTCAGTAGTCGTGGACCAGGGGCTTAGATGCTCATTGGCATAAGGGATCTTCCCAGACCAGGGACTGTACCAGTGTCCCTCGCATCTCAAGGCAGATTCTTAACCACTGGACCCTCAGGGAAGCCCTTCTTGTTGTTTATTGTGTTAAAACACACATACCATCAAATTTACCATCTTACCCATTTTTAAGTGTTCATTTCACTTGTGTTTTTGAGGGGAAGAAACTCAACAGTAAAAGGGACACGATTAACCAACCCAATCCAGAAAAAAGAAGAAGAAAACACACAAAATTAAGAAGTCTGTGGGGAAACAACTACAGAGACGTGGAAAACTCAGTTCCCAGCAAACAGGTTCTGGTGTATGTGAAGGATTTTGGGAATTTGAAAACATAAGGAACACATTTTATATAGAAAAAAATGACCCCCAAAGAGATGTAAAAATCTGTACAAATGGATTACCCTTGGAGAAATAAGTCATCCAAGTCTACTGCTACTGCTGCTGCTGCTAAGTCACTTCAGTCGTGTCCGACTCTGTGTGACCCCGGAGACGGCAGCCCACCAGGCTCCCCCGTCCCTGGGATTCTCCAGGCAAGAACACTGGAGTGGGTTGCCATTTCCTTCTCCAATGTATGAAAGGGAAAAGTGAAAGTGAAGTCACTCAGTCGTGTCCGACTCCTAGCGACCGCATGGACTGCAGCCTACCAGGCTCCTCCATCCATGGGATTTTCCAGGCAAGAGTACTGGAGTGGGGTGCCATTGCCTTCTCCCATCCAAGTCTACCCTCCTTAAAAAATAGTGTAAAGGCCCAGAATGTTTCAGAGGAAGACCTCTTACAATACCCCAAAAGAGCAGATAGTACAACACCACTTAAACGGCCCCAGTGCCTGAGAGAGGGGCAGCTCCCAATTCTTTCTTATGTCGCTGCTGTTTGCTTGCTAAGTCATGTCCGACTCTGCGTGGTTTTATGTAGTAAACATTTATTGAGCAAACTCCGGCAGGTAGTGAAGGACAGGGAAGCCTGGTGTGCTGCGATCCATGGGATCACGGAGAGTTGGACATGACTGAGCGACTGAACCACAATTTATTGATACCAAAATCCACCAGAAGTAGTACAGAAAGAGAAAGCGCAGACCAGTGTCACTTAGGAATACTGATTAAAAAAAAACAAACCATGAAATTAAACATTACATTAGAGGGGTAGGACATGGGGACCAAGTGGAGTGGGTTCCAGAGATGTAAGGATGGCTGAACATCAGGAAATCAGTTAACATAATTTGTGATATAAACAACTCCAAAGAGAAAAACCTTTGATAACTTCCTTTGGTATATTGCCAAAGATATTTGGATAACATTCACCTCCAATCTCAAACTCTGAATCAGACAGAAGTAGATCAGATCAGATCAGTCGCTCAGTCGTGTCCGACTCTTTGCAACCCCATGAATCGCAGCACGCCAAGCCTCCCTGTCCATCACCAGCTCTAGGAGTTCACTCAGAGTCACGTCCATCGAGTCAGTGATGCCATCCAGCCATCTCATCCTCTGTCGTCCCCTTCTCCTCTTGCCCCCAGTCTCTCCCAGCATCAGAGTCTTTTCC
>NW_011494652.1:3150167-3150697 GCF_000754665.1 Bison bison bison | reverse complement strand
AGTAAGCGTCTTTGAATTTCATGGCTGCAGTCACCATCTCTAGTGATTTTGGAGCCCAGAAAAATAAAGTCTGACACTGTTTCCACTGTTTCCCCATCTATTTCCCATGAAGTGATGGGACCGGATGGCATGATCTCCGTTTTCTGAATGTTGAGCTTTAAGCCAACTTTTTCACTCTCCACTTTCACTTTCATCAAGAGGCTTTTTAGTTCCTCTTCACTTTCTGCCATAAGGGTGGTGTCATCTGCATATCTGAGGTTATTGATATTTCTCCTGGCAATCTTGATTCCAGCTTGTGTTTCTTCCAGTCCAGCGTTTTTTATGATGTACTCTGCATATAAGTTAAATAAGCAGGGTGACAATATACAGCCTTGACCTACTCCTTTTCCTATTTGGAACCAGTCTGTTGTTCCATGTCTAGTTCTAACTGTTGCTTCCTGACCTGCATACAAATTTCTCAAGAGGCAGATCAGGTAGTCTGGTATTCCCATCTCTTTCAGAATTTTCCACAGTTTATTGTGATCCACACA
>NW_011494652.1:3149623-3150067 GCF_000754665.1 Bison bison bison | reverse complement strand
CAAAAACCACAATGAGATACCATTTCACGCAGTCAGAATGGCTGTGAAACAAAAGTCTACAAGCAATAAATGCTGGA
The DNA here is from genome assembly GCF_000754665.1 of Bison bison bison. NCBI lineage: Eukaryota > Metazoa > Chordata > Mammalia > Artiodactyla > Bovidae > Bison > Bison bison. The sequence goes on along the minus strand of NW_011494652.1, from coordinate 3,149,990 downwards.
GAGGGTGTGGAGAAAAGGGAACCCTCTTACACTGTTGGTGGGAATGCAAACTAGTACAGCCACTATGGAGAACAGTGTGGAGATTCCTTAAAAAGCTGGAAATAGAACTGCCTTTATGACCCAGCAATCCCACTGCTGGGCATACACACTGAGGAAACCAGAAGGGAAAGAGACACGTGTACCCCAGTGTTCATCACAGCACTGTTTATAATAGCCAGGACATGGAAGCAACCTAGATGTCCATCAGCAGATGACTGGATAAGAAAGCTGTGGTACATATACACAATGGAGTATTACTCAGCCATTAAAAAGAATACATTTGCATCAGTTCTAATGAGGTGGATGAAACTGGAACCTATTATACAGA
>NW_011494652.1:3141897-3149523 GCF_000754665.1 Bison bison bison | reverse complement strand
ACTGGAATTCCATCACCTCCACTAGCTTTGTTCGTAGTGATGCTTTCTAAGGCCCACTTGACTTCACATTCCAGGATGTCTGGCTTTAGATTATCTGGGTCGTGAAGATCTTTTTTGTACGGTTCTTCTGTGTATTCTTGCCATCTCTTCTTAATATCTTCTGCTTCTGTTAGGTCCATACCATTTCTGTCTTTTATCGAGCCCATCTTTGCATGAAATGTTCCTTTGGTATCTCTGATTTTCTTAAAGAGATCCCTAGTCTTTCCCATTCTGTTGTTTTCCTCTCTTTCTTTGCATTGATCACTGAAGAAGGCTTTCTTATCTCTTCTTGCTATTCTTTGGAACTCTGCATTCAGATGTTTATATCTTTGCTTTTCTCCTTTGCTTTTCACTTCTCTTCTTTTCACAGCTATTTGTAAGGCCTCCCCAGACAGCCATTTTGCTTTTTTGCATTTCTTTTCCATGGGGATGGTCTTGATCCCTGTCTCCTGTACAATGTCATGAACCTCATTCCATAGTTCATCAGGCACTCTATCTATAAGATCTAGTTCCTTAAATCTATTTCTCACTTCCACTGTATAATCATAAGGGATTTGATTTAGGTCATACCTGAATGGTCTAATGGTTTTCCCTACTTTCTTCAATTTCAGTCTGAATTTGGCAATAAGGAGTTCATGATCTGAGCCACAGTCAGCTCCTGGTCTTGTTTTTGCTGACTGTATAGAGCGTCTCCATCTTTGGCTGCAAAGAATATAATCAGTCTGATTTCGGTGTTGACCATCTGGTGATGTCCATGTGTAGAATCTTCTCTTGTGTTTTTGGAAGAGGGTGTTTGTTATGACCAGTGCGTTTTCTTGGCAAAACTCTATTAGCCTTTGCCCTGCTTCATTCCGTATTCCAAGGCCAAATTTGCCTGTTACTCCAGGTGTTTCTTGACTTCCTACTTTTGCATTCCAGTCCCCTATAATGAAAAGGACATCTTTTTTGGGTGTTAGTTCTAAAACGTCTTGTAGGTCTTCATAGAACCGTTCAACTTCAGCTTCTTCTGCATTACTGGTTGGGGCATAGACTTGGATTACTGTGATATTGAATGGTTTGCCTTGGAAACAAACAGAGATTATCCTGTCGTTTTTGAGATTGCATCCAAGTACTGCATTTTGGACTCTTTTGTTGACCATGACAGCTACCCCATTTCTTCTGAGGGATTCCTGCCCGCAGTAGTAGATATAATGGTCATCTGAGTTAAATTCACCCATTCCAGTCCATTTCAGTTCACTGATTCCTAGAATGTCGACGTTCACTCTTGCCATCTCCTGTTTGACCACTTCCAGTTTGCCTTGATTCATGGACCCGACATTCCAGGTTCCTATGCAATATTGCTCTTTACAGCATTGGACCTTGCTTCTATCACCAGTCACATCCACAGCTGGGTATTGTTTTTGCTTTGGCTCCATCCCTTCATTCTTTCTGGAGTTATTTCTCCACTGATCTCCAGTAGCATATTGGGCACCTACTGACCTGGGGAGTTTCTCTTTCAGTATCCTATCATTTTGCCTTTTCATACTGTTCATGGGGTTCTCAAGGCAAGAATACTGAAGTGGTTTGCCATTCCCTTCTCCAGTGAACCACATTCTGTCAGATCTCTCCACCATGACCCTCCCATCTTGGGTTGCCCCACAGGCATGGCTTAGTTTCATTGAGTTAGACAAGGCTGTGGTCCTACTGTGATTAGATTGACTAGTTTTTTGTGAGTATGGTTTCAGTGTGTTTGCCCTCTGATGCCCTCTTGCAACACCTACCGTCTTACTTGGGTTTCTCTTACCTTGGGCATGGGTATCTCTTCAGGGCTGCTCCAGCAAAGTGCAGCCATTGCTCCTTACCTTGGAAGAGGGGTATCTCCTCACCGCCGCCCTTCCTGACCTTCAACGTGGGATAGCTCCTCTAGGCCCTCCTGTGCCCGCGCAGCCACGGCTCCTTGGACGTGGGGTTGCTCCTCCTGGCCGCCGCCCCTGGCCTCGGGCTTAGGGGCGTGGGGTATAGATAATAGACCAATATGTTTTTAACTTGAAAAAATAGTTGTTTCTGAATAGGAAAAATACAATATTATGATTAACAGAGGATGAGATGGTTAGATGGCATCACCGACTCGATGGACATGATTTTGGGTAAATTCCGGGAGTTGGTGATGGACAGGGAGGCCTGGGGTGATGCAGTCCATGGGGTCACAAAGAGTCGGACACGACTAAGCGACTGAACTGAACTGATGATTAACAGGGAAATACCACAGCCGCATAAGGTACATACTACGGTATCCATTATACAGATGGGAACACTGAGGCACAGAGAGGTGGAGTCATCAATCAAGATGTTCAACAATTATGTTCATAATTGTTCGAATTTGTTCTGGAGGCACAACCAGCACAATCAGAAGGATGAAGAAATGGGAGGTGTGAACACTGGGGAGGAGACAATGCATCGTTATTTACAGTGAGATGGAGGACTTTCCTGGAAAAAACGAAGGGAAATCCATGAAAACGATCGACAGCAGAATCCAGTAAGGGGATATTGGGTCCATATTGGGTCTGAACCAGTATGTGGGAAGTGCCTACGCAGCAGTTTATCAGGAGCTGTGATGGCATGAAAGACCCCATTTATAAGAGCCACATAGAGAAAACCTACTTAGGGGCCAGCTTCATGATGACACGTTAGCTGCCGTGGGTGGCCGAGTTATTTCCTATTGTTGGTTTTACAGTCACCGTGGGTAGGATTCATCGGTGAGATTCACTGGGGGCATGATGCCCAAGGCTGACTGTTTGGAAGGAAGTGGCCAGGGGTAGAGGAAGGTCAGACCTGACCCTTGAGGACAGACAAACCCTGCCATACCTGTCTCTCTCACCTGCTACCTTGATGCCCAGTGACCTGCAGGGGAAGCTGGCACCTTTGCCACCTTGCTGCCCATGCTCGTGGCCTGGGACTTAGAGATGCCATGGCTACCGTGGCACCTGGGGCTGCAGGTGGACCTTCACGCATGAAAGACGATGGTGCCTCCAGAGACACGGGTTTGATCCTTGTGTCGGGAAGATCCCCTGGAGGAGGGCATGGCAACCCACTCCAGTCTTGTTGCCTGGAGAATCCCATGGACAGAGGAGCCTGGCTGGCTACAGTCCATGGGGTTGCAGAGAGTCAGACACGACTGAGTGCCTGGGCACCCGTTCACGAATAGCCGATTAACAATGCTATGATAGTTCTAGGTGAGTGTGGGTGGCCCCGAGTCACCACTGCGTGGGGGGAGAACCGGACAGGGTGGCGAGACCTCAGAAAACACCTCGTCCGTCCCTTCCTCATTCCCCCAGGTGCCTCCCTCAGCCCAGCGAGTGTGTCCTGGGCATCCAGAGACTGCTGTTCCAGGGGAGCAGGTGGGGGCAGTCACCGCCTCACTGCTCAGCCAGGCTTGGCCTCCGGGTCGGGGGACACAGCAGCCCAGCTCCTGCCCCCTTGCCCGCTGGGCTGGGCCTCCCCTGAGAGCAGTCCTCAGAGCCCCCGTGGTGGAGATGAGTCACTGGGTCTAAAAATAAAAAGAGTTAAGTCATGAAACAGCGCCTTTCCTTTTTAAGCCAGATGTGCTGCTGAGGGATTCCCAGCAGCCCTTGGCCCCGTCCTGCCACTGGGGGGCTGTCTCACTCGCTCACACCCACCCGCAGGTTTCAGCACCTGCACAGCCTCGGAACGAGAGTGGGGTGGATGGAGAGGTGGTCCCTGCCTCAGTGGGGAAAACAGACGAGGTGAGAGTAACGCCCACGTCAGGCAGATGGCCACAAGGACTATAACCATGGGGAGGAGGGTCACGAATACACACACAGGGCTGCGTGTGTGCGAAGTCACTTCAGTCGTGTCCATCTCTTTGCGACCCCATGGACTGTACTCTGTCCGTGGGATTTTCCAGGCGAGAATACTGGAGTGGGTTGCCGTTTCCTCCTCCAGGGAATCTTCCCAATCCAGGGGTCAAACCTGTGTCTCTTACATCTCCTGCACTGGCAGGTGGGTTCTTTACCGCTATATACATGGGAAGGGGAGTTAATTCTCTCTCAGAGTCTGGGGAAGGCTTCCTAGAGGAGGTGTCTCTGGAAATAAGACTTCTGAGAGATGGGGAAGGGACAGAAGCTTGGGCAGAGGTCAGGGGGTCTGGACCATCAAAGTGATATGACAGGAGGAGTCAGGAGTCTGAGACGTAACAGGGACAGGACTGGGGCAACTTTCTTCACCCCCAGGGGTTCAGGGAGATGGTCACCAGGGAAGCATGCATCACGGGGACAAGTCTCGGGGAATTACGGGCTTGTTATCACGAGTGTCATCATGAGCTTCCCCGGTGGCTCAGATGGTAAAGAATCTGCCTGCAATGCGGGAGACCCAGGTTCGATCCCTGGGTCAGGAAGATCCCCTGGAGAAGAAAATGGCAACCCACTCCAGTAGTCTTTCCTGGAGAATCCCATGGACAGAGAGCCTCATGGGATACAGTCCACGGGGTTGCAAAGAGTCAGATGCGACTGAGTGGGTAATAAACACTCATCATCATTAAGGGGGGCAGAGGCGGCTGTTGGCTTCTGCAAAGAGCTGAGCCTGTGCACAGAGCTTGCCCACGTCATGTTGCAGGAAGGCGAGAAGATTCCCTGGGGCTGTGTCTTGGCGAGTTGGATGGGACTTTTCTGGTTGTCACAAGAATTTGGCTGAAGCTGATAAAATGATAAGAGCCCCTCATTCTTGAGGGGTTCAAGGCTCCTGGTCCCCTCCAACTGAAAGTGCAGAATGTCCCCAGCTGTCAACCCCATCCCACCCACCTCCAGCCTAAATGGGGTGCCTGGGGGTCATCAGTGAGTGGTTGCCCTGGCATTCAGGTGATTCTGTCTCTCCTGGCCAGGCCAAGGTTGGGAGGGCTCCATAAAACTACTCAGAATGTGGGGTGCCTGCAGGGGGACAGGGGGTGGGGAGAAAGCTTTCTGCTGAGGGGAATCCTGGCTGCAGGTTGCTGCCGGCTCAGAACCTGGGGGGAGGGAGAAGCCTTGGGGAGCTCAGCTGAGATTCCTGGCTGTGGGGGGTCAGGCATGAGCTAGTTGCTGGTACCTGCTTCCCTCCTGTGAATCCAGGCGGCTGGAGACTGGCTGCAGCGTCCCCCAGGGCAGAATGAAGAGGGGGACAGTGGGGCAACCTGCGTGGACGCCCTTAGGCATGGTGAGTGCTGCAGAGACTCCGGATTTTCCCACAGGGTCAGGTCACTGCTCCCATCGTCCTTACTGCCAGGACGCCGGAGGCCCAGCTGAGCAGGGTCAGTCCCCAGCTCTCCCTGGGGCGGGTGTGCTGTGGTGGACACCCTGTGGTGGACTGGGCTGTGGTCATTAGGATGCGCAAACAAGAGATGCAGGCAAATGGCAGCTACACCCTTGAAAAGGAAGTGAATCCCTTGGTGTGGATGGGCAACGCAAAGGAATGAACCCAGCTCCCTGGGGAGCCCCACGGCATGGACTTCAACCACCCTCAAACTCCGGGGCTGCCAGAAGAGTGATGGCCTTCTATCCAGGGTGTGCTGTTGCATTTTGGGGCTCACTGTTACAGCAGCTCTGCCGGGCCCCTGCCTAATACAGCAGGGATGACTCCTCCCCTGTGGACCGAGGTAAACTGAAGAAGGCAGTGGGGGGAGGGCTGGAGCCATCCTGCGGGGACGCCGCTCCTGCAGGCAGTCAGCCGGGGAGACGACCCCCCAGGAGTTAGAGTCTGTGGGGTGGAGAATCGGGAGCAAGAGATGAGGAGGGCTGGCTGGGAGGTCACAAGAGGCCCGGCAGACACTGCACATTTGGGTCCCCAGAGATCCCACAGAGGTTCCAGATGAAGGACCAGCATCTTGCTCTTGCCATGTGGGCTGGATTATAATCACTGCCACCAGGCGGACATGTTTCCTCTGCCTGATCCCTCCTCCCAGACCCTGGTGCTTAGAGACAGGGAGGCTGAAAGGAGAGAAAAGGGACAGGCTGAGGTTCCTCCCGCCGCCTGGGCCATGAAGTGGGGCTCATTTTGGGGAAGACAAGGTGAAAGGGTGTTCAACTAGACTTGAGAACACGAAGCTGCTTTGGACTTGATGGGACTCATTGCTACTCACTCCCAAAAGGAGTCTAAAGAACAGAATGAATCTTAATTGTGTTCTCATATAAGAAAATGAGCAACCAGCCCCAGGGATCATACTCAAAACATCAGGAAGCGATGATGAATGGGGACTCTACTGGGGATGGGTGAGGAGGGAGACAAAGCTATTGTCAGTTCTGGGGCTCTTTGTTACACAGCTTGGTCCATATCCTAACTCGTACACCATTTCAGCAAACCTATTATTAATACAGTCAACCTCCTCATTCACAAAATAGACCCCGGCTGCCTGGCCTACAGCACAGAGAGTCAGGAAGCACCAGGACACACAGACATCCTTTATAGTGCCCTTTTCTCTAAGGTTGGCCTTCTCTTCACTTCCCTGGAAGCCTTCGAAGCCAGGACCCATGTTGATGCCCCATTTTCATCCTCCCAAGAAGCGTGTGCTGCCTGTCAGGAGAACCAGCCCCTTGGACGGCAGCTGTTCTTATCACGGGACAGAAATCAGCAGAAGAATCACTCCTTCTTGCCACTGAGAGCAAATAAAGATGGCCTTGGCAGAAATACGTGCTAGGATCACTGGCTTTTGTGTGTGGGTGGGTGGCTTCACATTTGGGACTCTGTTTGGTAAAGCCTTGTGCTTTGGGAGCTTGAAGCCGGCCGAGGTGGGCTGGTCCATCCCTGGAACAGCTGTGGGCAGGGGGCAGGTGGGGACGTTTTCTCAGAGCCCCGAGGTCTTGGGATCAAGCGCGCTTCGATTGTGGGGTTGGGCAGGCAGACAGACGGCCCGAGCACAGCCAATGGCAGGTTCTGTATGACGTGCGTGGGAGCCTGACTGTCTTCACCCACATTGCTGGGCCCCCAAGGTATCTGGTGAGCACTCACCACAGCGTGTGCGCAGCTGTCTGACTGTGGTCTCACCCACCCCGAGCACGTGCCTGTGGGTCCTCTCCTTCCAGCGGACTGGCTGGGGGCCAGTGCAGAGGGAAAGAGAACACTTCAGTGCATCCTCAGCTCCCAGCACTCTGCAGGAAGAACATGCAATAAAAGAGTCACAGCACAGATGAAAAGTCAGGGTCATGAGAAGACAGACGATCCTAAACAAGGAAGGTGAACCCAGGGACGAGGTGGGGGTAGGAACAGGCTGTTTCCGCAGTTGCTGTGGCCGAGGATACAAATTCCTGGCAACCAAAGGGAGAATCTGCCTGTAATGCGGGAGACCCAGCTTCCATCCCTGGGTCAGAAAGATCCCCCGGAGAAGGGAATGGCAACCTACTCCAGTATTCTTGCCTGGAGAATCCCATGGACAGAGGAGCCTGGCGGGCTACAGTCCACGGGGGTCACGAAGAGCTGGACGTGACTGAGCGACTAACACTTTCATACTTTCAAAGGGAGCAGGGGAAGAATGAAAGGTTTAGCGTTTGCTTGGCCCTTGAAGAAAATACACCACTTCTCAGGGACAGTAAATGTTCCCTAACACTTATTTGTTAAAAAAAA
>NW_011494652.1:3131881-3141797 GCF_000754665.1 Bison bison bison | reverse complement strand
GTTCCCTAACACTTTTTTTTTAAAAAAAAAAAAAAAAAAAAACTAGCCCCAAGGTTTTTACCTAAATATCATTGGGAGATCTGATGATCATATTGTACTAGTCAGGGTTTTCCAGAGGAAAAGAACAGACCGGGTGTGCATATATACAAAAAAAGTTTTATTATGAGGGATTGGCTCACACGATTACAGAGGCTGGCAAATACAAAGTTTCCAAGCTGGAGACCCAGAAGGCCCGATGTTCAGTAAGCGTCTGCAAACGATCTGCTGTAGAACCAGGGAGAGTGGATGCTGCAGATGGTGTCTGAAGCCCAGCTGCTGGGGAAGGCTGCCTTGCTCAGAGGAGGCTGGGCTTTTGGTGCTAGTCAGACGAGGCCCACCACACGGGGCGTGTGCAACCCACAACTCAGTCGGCCAACTCGTATGTTAGCCCCACTAGCCTCTCCCTCATCTGGCCATCCACTCTTTCACCGGGGCCTCCACTGGCTGAGCTCACCCAGACCCTGGGGGGCAAAGGGCTATGGGAAATGTAGTCCTGTTGTTATGGCGCCCAGACAGGGCTGCAGGGGATCAAAATGTCTTCTCCTGCCCTCCCTCCCACCCCCGCCCCCAGCATCCGATCCCCTTTCCTACCTGCCTTTATTTTCCGCCATAGAACTTGGTACCAGCTGATGCTGCTTAGTACCAGCTGATGCTTGGTACCCGCTGATGTCTGACCAGCTGAGTCGGACACGACTGAGTGACCGAACTGAACTGAACTGATGCTGCATTATGTATTAATGGTCTTCTTTGGATAGGATTTTTATTTAATGGATTGTCCAGAGTGCAAGCCCAGGAGGGCAGGGGATTGGCCTGCCTTGGTCACTGTCTTGCTCGCTTGAGGATGGTGCCTGGCATCTAACTGGTGTTTAAATCCCCATCTCTGGGTTGATTGACTCTTCTGAGTCTTCTCTCCTCTGGCTACACCCCCATTCCTTCAGCCCCCCCACCCCCGGGTCCTGGCTTCTGGCTAGTCACTGTGCCACAGACTCTTCTAGTCCAGCTGACTGGGCGAGGCTGGACCACTGGCAGGGTCTGTGTCAAGGACTTCTGCCCTAGTCTCAGCTTCTGAAAGCAGACACAGCTTCATCTTGGTTGCTGGATAAACCCCTGTGGGTCTTCAGGCCATTTACTGGTGAGGAGAAGGTGGTATTACCCTTGAGGGTTAAGGGGCCCTCGTGGGAGCTGGGGGTAGTTGCAGCTGCTGTTGAATGACCCATATGGGTGAGTGCTTCTGAAGTGGGTACCATTCTGTTTTTTGACCTTGGTTACATGAGTATTTGCTTTATAATTCTTTGTTAAGTTGCACATTTATATTTTATGTGTGTGTGTGGTGTGTGTGCGCGCTAAGTCGCTTCAATCGTGTCCGACTCTTTGCGACCCCATGGACTGTAGCCCACCAGACTCCTCTGTCCATGGGATTCTCCAGGCAAGAATCCTAGAGTGGGTTGCCACTCCCTCCTCCAGGGGATCTTCCTGATCCAGGGATTGAACCTGCGTCTCTTATGTCTCCTGCATTAGCAGGAGGGCTCTTTACCACTAGCGCCACCTGGGTTATTTCACAGTATTTCACAGGCTTAGAAAATAAAGTGCGTTTTAACATATTTTACATAAGTAATCCATGTTTGTTACAGAAACATAATAAAGCATTCAAAAAGACAATAAAAAGAACGACCCATGCAGACCAGTGACCTTCCTAACAACATTCTGTGTACCCTTTCTTGTATTTTTCACAAACCTTCCCGGGACAGGTTACCAGTCCTGGGCCTCAAAGCAGCTTCCCCCACACCCCCTGCCAACCCGCTCCCCGGGCCACCAGGTGGCATGTGAGCCTCCAGGCTGCAGGCACAGGTGGTCTGACTGTGGTGGGCCCTAGCCCCTTACCCTTGGCAGCTGTCCTCTGGGCACTCCAGGTGGCCAAATGCCACTTTGCTGTGGTTATTCAGTTGCTCAGTTCACCCCATGAGCAACTGGGGTGCTCATTCAGTTGTCCTTTTCACTCCATGGACTGCAGCACACCAGCTTCCCTGTCCTTTGTGATCTCCCAGAGGTTGCTCAAACTCACGTCCATTGAGTAGTGATGCCATCCAACCATCTCATCCTCTGTCGCCCCCTTCTCCTCCTGCCTTCAATCTTTCCCAGAATCAGGGTTCTTTGCATCAAGTGGCCAAAGTATTGGAGCTTCAGCTTCAGCATCAGTCCTTCCAAAGAATATTCAGGACTGATTTCCTTTAGGATGGACTGGTTTGAGCTCCTTGCAGTCCAAGGGACTCTCAAGAGTCTTCTCCAACACCACAGTTCAAGAGTGCCAATTCTTCGGCGCTCAGCCTTCCTTACGGGCAAATGCCACTGCAGAGAGTCAAAGCTGGGAGTGGGAGCGATCACAGGATGGATGACGAATCCTGGGGACACTTGGACTCAGCCTTGAAGCCTGGAGCCGACGGAAGGAGGTGCTTTCCGAGGGGAGGCTGGGCTTTGGGCCTTGTGTGTTGGAGGAGGGAGGCGAGGATGGGTTTGGAGAGCTGAGCTGCCGGAAGCAGGGTGCCCAGCGGCTAGATCCTGCCTGCTTAGTGGAGAAACGAGCTCTTGCTTGCAAAGAAACATCTATCTGGAGAGCTGGGGGCATAGATGTTTTTACGCATGCCATGTATAATGTGGGAGAGGCTGGGCCCACGTTCCCTACGTGTTTATTGCAAAACACTCTTATCCGAAGAATAACAGGAAAAATATCACCCACACCCCCACCACCCCAACAAACCAGCTGTAAACTTTTCATGCTCCCCCGGGGCCACATGCCTGTGCAGACAGGATGGGGGACCACCCATCGGAGACCAGGCTCGTTTGCTCATTGACTTGCTCGGCAAAAGTGTGCTAAGCACCTGCTTACGTTTCGTCAGAAATGGCGCACCTATAAACCTTTCTTAGGTTTTTCTCTCCAGGTTGATCACTTGTGTAAATGTCCCTTATTAATCGGGCTATGTTAACTGCTGTAACCACCGGCCCCAACTGCAGTGGCTTCACCCAAACAGCGTGTATTTCTGGTTTATGACGTTGCAGTGAAGGCTGGGCTGGGACCCTGCTCCATGCGGTCATCTGGGCACCCAGGCCCCTCGCTCCCCGAGATTCCACCAGCTCCCCCAGAGTCTGGGAGGTCTCCTTTCGATGCCCTGTGTTGGGCTGGCAGAGGATGAAGAGAGGAAAGGAGCAGGAAACTTTTCTGGCCAGGCCTGGAGATGCTGTACATCGTTTCCACCACGTTCTGCTGGGTGTATGTGAACCTACCTGCAAGGGAGGCTGGGCCACGTGGCCTAGGTGGGCCCCCAGGAAGAAGAAGGAACAGATGGAGTGAACGTCTGCCCCGTATCTGTGGCAAGCCTCATTAATAGATTGTTTAGTTCTGAAATAAACCAAGGTGGAAGGAAAAGGTGGTATTGTCACCAACAGTTGGAGGCTCCCAGGAAAATATACAGGATGACACCAAGCTGAAGGGGACCCCTGGGTCAGAGCCTGCTTGCTGGCCCGAGCTTGCCCAAATCCTTTCTGACCTTAGGGTGGACAGAGATGCAGATGAGCGGGGTTGGGCACAGGGCTCACTGCGGCTGGGATGTCTGGCGGGACCTCACTGGGCATCACAGTAGAACGACAACCAGAGAGGGTGGGTTGCTTTGTACCACCTGCTTCTACGCTCGTTGTGGCCAACTTCCTGCTCCTGGGAATAGGGCAGAGCTGAGCACTTCTGGGGGACGAAATATAAGGTTCTAGATTGCTGGAGGATGCCGAGCAGGAGGAAGAGCAGGCGTGTCATCAGATCTGGTCAAGAGGGTCCAGTGGGTGGAATTTCCACTCTGGCATCTTGCCTCTGGTGAAAGCGGTCCCGTGGCAGCAGGACTCTTGAGTCGCGTGGCTGTCACCTGGAGTGGCAGTCCTCTGAGCGCATCACTGCCATCCTGGGCTGTGCTTTCACTGTGTGCCTGGGCCCTCCTTCACCCCCCACTGTGGTGGAAGAACTGCTTCCATCTCCAGTCTCCTTCTTGGCTTACTTTCTCACATTGGGTGGAGCAGCTTCAGCAGCATCCTGACAAAGCATGGCTCATAGGCAATTGCTTTTCTGAGAAACTGCTTGTCTGAGATGCTTTTTATTTCATCCTTACACTTGAGCGATACCTTGGCTGGCCATAGGATTCTAGATAGGAAATAATTTTCCTTTAGAATTTTGAAGGCATTGCTCCACTGTTTTCTTGCATCCAAGAAATTCTGTTGAGAATTTAGAAGCTACTCTTAGAATCAATACTTTATAGGTAACTGGTTCCCCCCAACAAATACCAAGCTTGTAGAAACGTCTCTTTGTCCCAAATGTACTAAAATTTCTCATCACTGTGCATTGGTGCAGGTCTGTATTTATTTTCTAAGTTGGGTATTTCATGGGACTCTTCAATCTGGAAATAAAGCTCGTCAGTGCTGGGAACCATCTCGGATGATTTCATTGGTTATATCTTCCGTTCTTCCTCTCAGATACCTTTGCAGTGCCTACTATCTGCATGTTGGATCGTCTATGTCTTCATCCTTCTGATCCTCGCTCTTCTTTTCTTCTGCCCTTTCCTCTTTTTATTTTACTTTCTCGGATATTTCCTCCACTTTATTTTCTAATTCTTTTATTGAGTCTATCACTTCTGTGATTTTTAAGTTTGGGGAGATTTTTCCTTTTAGTCTTTTGAACGTTCCTTTTTGATAGCACCCTGTTCTTGTTCTTGGGTGTGGTGTCCTTTCTCTCTGAGGGTACGGAGGACAGCTTCTTGCTGTTGACACAGCTGTGAAAGCTTTGTATCTTTTGGGCAGTCTCTGTTTCCTCTGGGTTGCATTTTTCTGTTGGTTGCTTTGGTTCCTATTTGCTATGTAAAAGGCTGTTTGCAGATGGCTGATAGCCTTTGACTGTCAACTCACGACCAAGCTGAGGTGGCACACAGCTCATTGGAAGCTCAAGAGTTGTTGTTGCTGAGGTTATGTTCAGTTGTTCAGTCATGTCAGAGTCTGTGACCCCATGAGCTGCAGTGCACCAGGCTTCCCTTTCCTTCACCATCTCCCGGAGCTTGCTCAAACTCATGTCCACTGAGTCAGTGTTGCCATCCAACCATCTCATCCTCTGTTGTCCCCTTCTCCTCTTGCCTTCAATCTTTCCCAGCATCAGGGTTTTTTTTTTTCCAATTGGTCAGCTCTTTGCATCGGGTGGTCAAAGTCTTCTCCAACATGACAGTTCAAAAGCATTCACCATTCGAAGTTCAAGAGCGGAGCTTGACTCCTCTTGTAGCCACACTGTTCACCGTAGAATGATCTGGGCTGGTTTTTGAGCATCTCCTGACGTCAGAATTCTTAGACTTTCCTTTTGGGTGGGATCAGGCCTCAAAAGTTGGGCAGGGTCTGATTGCTGGTCTTCTGGGAACCTAGTTGGTGAAGGAGAGAGGATGAAAAGTATCATTCAACCTGTCTCCCTGGTTTTGGCAAGGTACCCAGGCCCTTGACTGGGCTGGTATCTCTTATGTCTTAACTTGTCCAGAAAATAAGCTTCTTCTTTCAAGATGGGGGGTGGTCCTCCCAGTGGTGGGAGTTGGAAAGGGATCTAGATCCCTTTGCACCTCAGAAATCTTTCAGCTAGTCTTCTTTTTCATTGCAGCCTCTTTATCCCGATTCTGGGGGGGAATTCGGGAGGATGCTGCTTTATAAATAAGCTCTTCCCACACCTCTTCACTTTTCCAGGGGCCTCCCATGGAACTCTTCTTTTTAAAGTCATTCTGCTAAGTCAGTGTTCACCAGCTTGTTTTTTTGTCCCCATCTAAAATAAGGTTGCTGTGGTGCCTTTGCCACGCCCCACATCTTTGTGGGTTTATGTCTTTAAAATCCTCTCCTGTAGCACTGGTCAGGTGTGAGCAAGGAGCAGATTAGAGGCCAATCAGTCAGCTGCCCTCAGGGGCCTCTCCTGCTCCCCTCTTTAACCTTGCTTCCTGGTCTCACTGCCTGGCCCTCATGACAGCAACTTTCACGCAGGCATGACCAAGGAGACTTTTCTTTCCAAAAGCCTGTTGCACGAAATGTTGGCTGAGAATGAAAGGTGTTCTGGGGTCAAATACTTTGGGATGTTTGGGGATTTACAAGGGTAACTGTACTCAATCCCCAGGCTTGGGTGCAAAGACCAATAACCCGCTAGGCCGTGGTGCTTCTCGAGTAATTCTGGTCTTACCTTCCTCAGTCTCTCTTTTTTTGGCTATATCACATTGCATGTGGGATCTTACTTCCCCAACCAGGGATTGAACCTGGGTCCCTGTAGTGGAAGCACAAAGTCTTAATCACTGGACTGTCACCGAAGTCCCTGGCCTTACCTCTGCTTCCAGAAGAATGGTGATAAGGATGCTATTTAAGCCCCAAGGCTGACCATTCCCAGAGCCCTAGGGCTGGGTTAGATGCCCCCAGACCCTGTGGCTCCCCGGTCACACCCCCTGTTGTGCCATTGCCTGCTGTGTTTTCCTCCAGCCAGGAGCTGCCTGGGCTGGAGTGGAGTAGTACTAACTTAGAATCCTGTTGCATAGCACAGGTCTGGGGCAGAAAACGCACACAAACGTCTGTTGGAAGAAAAGATGGAAAGAAGGAAGGGAGGACGAGAGGAGGGAGGAGGTGGTGGTCCTCCGCCACCTGTGTGCACAGACGCACGAGCCCGTGGGAGCCGGCGCCCGGCGCCGCTGTGTGTAAACAGAGCCTGGCCCTCTGGCGCGGCCCGTCTCCCCACACGGGCCCTCACCTCCCCGTGGAAACCTAAGATCCAGACTGGGATGAGGCTTGGCAGATGTCTGTGAAAAGGGCCGTCTGCCTTCGCCGATAAGACTCTGTCAGACAAAGGGCTGGCCCGAGCCAGGAATTCCCACCGGGTGCCAGGTCAGGAGACTCTGATCGGCCCGGGTCACGGCTCCCCTGACTCTCAGAGCCGTCCCTGTGGGCCTGGGTTCCCCTCTCATCCAAACCCATGGCCATTTTGGGATTTCTCAGAAAGGAAGATTTTTCTCCCAGGGTCCTGAGTTGGGGGTGTGGGTACCACTGGCTCAGCTGAACCGTCTCTCCCTGGACCACTGGGGTCTGTGGAGCTGAGGACTGGGGGGCTTGATACGGGGTGGGGGGCACACAGCACTGATGGGTGAGTGGTGAGGAGTCACCCTATGGGAATGGACTGGACTCCTGGCCCTAGTGCAATGGTTTCTCCTGTGCCTGAGTTGATAAGTGGCCTTGTGAAGCCAAGGAGGCCAACGACGGCGTCTAAGACCACATCGTCCTTGGGGTGAGGGCCACTTGTGGGTCTTTCCTGATTACTGTGCATGCTCCGAAGGAAGGGCGTTTGGGGCCCCCAGTGGCCAAGGCGCCCCAAGGAGAGCCCATGCCTGCACTTGGAATTGGCGCCCCCGGAGATGGAGAAGGGCAATGCCCAGAGGGCGAGTGCCGTGGACCAGCCCATCTGACCTTCACCAGTGCGGCACAGTCACCCCATCACCGCCCTTTCTGTGAGTGAGAACCCTTGGTTCATAGGAGAAGCATTTTGCCAGGAGCCAGGCGTCTGCAGTGTGGAGCTGGGTCTGCCTTGTGCTGGGGTCCTGGCTTCCTCCCCTGACATCTGAACCTGTGCAAAGAGTCCCTTCCAAGGGAGGCAGGGAAGGCAGGAGGATCCCAGGGGTTTCAGTCCTGTTCTCTTCTCGCTTCCCTGCCAGGCCTCCAATTAGACCAATAGTCATGGCCAGCCAGCCCTGCTAGGGCCCCGCAGCTGCCACCCTTAGCGGGGCTGTATCTGCACGTCCGGCTCAGGGCTGACATATCTCGGGGACCCCTGACTCACGCCCTCCCTGGCCCGACTCCTTCCGCTTCCCTTCCTCTGCCAGCACCTCTGAAAGCTCGGCCCCAGTCTCTGGAACAGGTTCACACATTACTCAGAGAAGTGCATCCTTTCTTTCACTGGTGAGATTTGCACCCAGCTGTTTCTCCCCAGCTCTCCCCTGACCCGTGTAAGGACCACAGAGCCTCATGCTCAGAGGCAGCAGCGCACACCAGGTTGGGAGAAGAATATACTTCTAGTGTCATCACCGTCACCACTGTCGTCATCTGATTTTAAAAAGAGGGTGAAAGGGGAGGTCAGGTCCCCCCATACCATCTCTGTATCCGTCAGCTATTGCCCCGATGATGCTGCGTAACAAACTTCTCTCGGACTCAGTGGCACAGAACCATCAGATGTCATCTTTTGCTTGAGTGGTTGGTAGGGTGGCTATGATCCAAGAGGCAGGGCTGTGGATTGGCTGGGGTTTCGCTGCTCCAGGGACTAGCAGGCTCCCATGGGCATGGCTTTTCACAGTACTGCTGGAAGTGCAGTGGACAAACCCAGTCTCAAAAGCAAATTTCAAACTTTTGTTTTCATCTGTCAGCTAACGTACTTTTGTTCAAAGTGAATCAGGTGGGCAGGACCACATTACTGGGGAGGATATCCTTTCTCTGGGTCCCCTGGTGAGGGGTGTGAGTCCAGGGCAGAGTGAAGAGTGGATAACATGTTGTTGTCTGCTGTGGCCCTTGCTAAGGGCTTCCAGCTGAACTCTACCCTGATTGAAGGGTGCTGGTCAGTGTGGGTGGGGTCGAGGCTTTCGGAGCTAGAAATGGTGGATTTGGTTTCCAGGCCCATTTGGTTACTTACAAGCAATGGGACCCTGGGCAAAGCTTGACTGAGCCCCAGTTTCCTCCTGTGTAAAATGGGAGATGATATTAGTGTACACCCAAGCTTGTGGTGAGAACCGAGCAAACTGGACAGTACAGTCAGCTACAGGACAGCCATCATGAGTGCCATGGCAAAATCTGGACTTCAGCACACAGAGGGACCAATGGTCACTGGTTAGTTCTGGAAGCTCCCCTGTGACCAAACAGAGCCTCTGTCTTCCAGCTTGTTGACTTCACACAGAGCTGGGGAAGAAGGGCCTGGTTATTGAGAGGCTTAAGGGACTCCAGAGGGCTTCCCTGGTGGTTCAGTGGTACAGAATCCACCTGCCAATACAGGAGACATGGGTTCGATTCCTGGGTTGGGAAGATCTCCCGGAGAAGGATGGCAACCCATCCCAGTATTCTTGCCTGGGAAATCCCATGGACAGAGGAGCTTGGTGGACTACAGTCCACAGGGTTGCAGAGAGTCTGACATGACTTAGTGACTAAACAATGACAAGGGACTCTAGAATTTACGCTGTATGCAAGATGTGTTCTTGTTTGTGACCTGGTGGGGGCTGGAATGAATGAACAGGCCCACCCAAGTCTCTGCTCCAGAGTCTCTGTGTCTTTTGGGAGGAGCCCTCAGTGCCTTGGACTTCCCTCGTGGCTCAGACAGTAAAGCGTCTGCCTACAATGTGGAAGACCCGGGTTCAATCCCTGGGTTGGGAAGATCTTCTGGAGAAGGAAATGGCAACCCACTCCAGTATTCTTGCCTGGAAAATTCCTTGGATGGAGGAGCCTGGTAGGCTACAGTTCATCGGGTTGCAAAAAGTTGGATACAACTGAGAAACTTCACTTTATTTCTTTCTCAGTGCCTTGGAGAATCTGATGGAAGCTCTTAAACCTTCATCCATCACAAAACGCATACCCATGCCATTTTACTGAGCTCGATAAAGGACAGAAATGGTATGGACCTAACAGAAGCAGAAGATATTAAGAAGAGGTGGCAAGAATACACAGAAGAACTGTACAAAAAAGATCTTCACGACCCAGATAATCACGATGCTGTGATCACTCACCTAGAGCCAGACATCCTGGAATGTGAAGTCAAGTGGGCCTTAGAAAGCATCACTACGAACAAAGCTAGTGGAGGTGATGGAATTCCAGG
>NW_011494652.1:3131312-3131613 GCF_000754665.1 Bison bison bison | reverse complement strand
TCAGACATGCAGATGACACCACCCTTATGGCAGAAAGTGAAGAGGAACTAAAAAGCCTCTTGATGAAAGTGAAAGTGGAGAGTGAAAAAGTTGGCGTAAAGCTCACCATTCAGAAAACTATGCTCATGGCATCTGGTCCCATCACTTTATGGGAAATAGATGGGGAAACAGTGTCAGACTTTATTTTTTGGGGCTCCAAAATCACTGCAGATGGTGACTGCAGCCATGAAATTCAAAGACGCTTACTCCTTGGAAGGAAAGTTATGACCAACTTAGATAGCATATTCAAAAGCAAAGACAT
>NW_011494652.1:3119943-3130920 GCF_000754665.1 Bison bison bison | reverse complement strand
AGCATATTCAAAAGCAAAGACATTACTTTGCCAACAAAGGTCCATCTAGTCAAGGCTATGGTTTTTCCAGTGGTCATGTGTGGATGTGAGAGTTGGACTGTGAAGAAGGCTGAGCGCCGAAGAATTGATGCTTTTGAACTGTGGTGTTGGAGAAGACTCTTGAGAGTCCCTTGGACTGCAAGGAGATCCAACCCGTCCATCCTGAAGGAGATCAGCCCTGGGATTTCTTTGGAAGGAATGATGCTAAAGCTGAAACTCCAGTACTTTGGCCACCTCATGTGAAGGGTTGACACATTGGAAAAGACTCTGATGCTGGGAGAGACTGGGGGCAGGAGGAGAAGGGGACGACAGAGGATGAGATGGCTGGATGGCATCACTGACTTGATGGACGTGACTCTGAGTGAACTCCGGGAGTTGGTGATGGACAGGGAGGCTTGGTGTGCTGGGATTCATGGGGTCGCAAAGAGTCGGACACGACTGAGCGACTGAACTGAACTGAACTGAACGTTGAGCAGCTCACAGGCTCCCTGGAGGCCATGTATACAGGAGAGATGAACCCTGTCTAGGGGCACGTCAGGGGACAGGAGTCACTTGAAGGGCTCCCATCCATCAGGGAAGGCTGGGGAGTTTGAGGATTGTGGTGTGTGTAATGCCAGTGATGGATTATAATCCAGTCCTCAAACTGTGAGTCTGTGAGTCCATGCTGATAATGAATATGTATTAACAGACAAGTAGATAGATAGATAAACAACCGAAAAGAGAAAGCTATTTGCAGTGGAATGTCAACTAACAAATGTTGACGGATTTAGGCTAAGAAAAATTGCAATTTTGCAACCATCAGTGTGAATAATACAGATGGCACACAGGTAAAGAATCTGCCTGCCAGTGCAGGAGACACAGGAGACCTGGGTTCGATTCCTGAGTTGGGAAGATCCCCTGGAAGAGGAAATGGCAACCCACTCTTGTATTCTTGCCTGGAAAATTCCGTGGACAGAGGAGCCTGGCGGGTTACAGTCCGTGGCATCGCAAGGAGTCGGATGAAACTGAGCAACTGAGCACGCACACACACAAAGTCACATATCTACTCAAAGACGGACGGGAAAATGGCGTGGCGAAAGCTTAATGAGGAACGAATTACTTACGTTGTCTTAACATATCTTCCCACTGATGATTTATCACATTCAAAGGGATAAACGGGGAAGAAAGTAAAGTCAACATCACCAATATGGAGACCAGGTGACAGTACATGCCCCCTGAGGTCATGTCCTAAGCAGGACGCAGCCTCCGTTCCACATGTTCCCTCTAAAATCTAAGGAAATGCCAGACAGACACCAGCAGAGGAGTGACCTATCCTCTTCAAAACGCTAACCTTATGAAGACAAAGAACAGAGGCATTGTCCAGAATAAGGGAAACTTAGAAAGATGTGATGCTAAATACAAGGATGGATCTTATTTGGAAACAAAATGGTTTGAAGAACATTATGGGGATGATTGGAAAGATTGGAAAGATCATGCATGATTGTTTCAGTGGTAAATTTTCTGAATTTAACAATTGTACCGTGGTATTCCTCATTAAAAATTCTATTCGTCCTTAAAAAAATATTTGTACTGTGGTTATGTAAGAAAATGTGCTCTCTGTTAAAAGATACACTGGCTTCCCATGGCTTATTGGTAAAGAACCCACCTGCCAATGCAGGAGACCTGAGTTCAATCCCTGGATCAGGAAGATGCCCTGGAGAAGGAAACAGCAACCCACTCCAGTGTTCTTGCCTGGAAAAATCCCATGGACAGAGGAGCCTATGGGGGGCGGGGATGGCTACAGTCCATGGAATCACAAAAAAGCTGGACATGACTTAGCGACTGAACAACAGCAACACTTGGACTGAATTTTGACCTCTGAAAATTTACCTGTTGTATGTCAGGCGTAGTGCGGTTGTACCTGGAATAAGGAAGTGAATCAGATAAGATGAGGTCGTGAGAGTGGGACCCCGATCCAATGGAGTTAGTGTCCTTATGAGAAGAGACACAACACTCTTGAGGCAGCATCCAGGGGTCCGGATGGCTGGGTCAGAGTTGGGGCCCTTTGCCTCCCCCTTTGTCCTCTCAGGGGTCACCCCATCAGCAGGGCAGGCCCTGGGCGCCCTGGGCATGACTGAGCCATGTTCCTCGTCCCCTTGGCCTGACTCCTCTCCCAGTACTCAGGTTTCTGCTTATCTCTCCCTCCTTCCTCTGCCACATCCCACCTCTGCCCGTGCTCCATCAGAGAGGAGCCTGGCTCTCTCCGGGTCCTGATGCTCAGCCCAGAGGGTTTCTGTATAAACCACCAAACAGCCTGCACACTCAGTCTTTGCTCTGCTCACTGTGTTGGGGAAAGTCCCCATCACACAAGGAAGCAACACCCTGAAATCATCTGGGGTCTTTTTCTTCTGTTATTATTTTCTGGCTCTGCTGGGTCTTCACTGAGGGGCACGGGCTTTCTCTAGCTGTGGTGCTCAGACTTCTCTTGTGGCCGCACACAGGTTTAGCTGCCCTGAAGCGTGTGGGATCTTCGTGCCTCAACCAAGGATTGAACCCACCGCCTGCTTTGGAAGGAGGATTCTTAACCACTGAACCAGCAAGGAAGTCCCACTGGGTCTTTATCCTTCTTCACGAGACCCTATTACACAGACACCCCCAGTGCTGCAGGTGCCAACATGGAATAGCCAAAACCCTCGGCTTGTGCTTCTTTGAAAGTGAAAGTCGCTCAGTCATGTCTGACTCTTTGCGACCCCATGGACTGCAGTCCATGGAATTCTCCAGGCCAGAATACTGGAGCGGGTAGCTTTTCCCTTTTCCAGAGGATCTTCCCAACTCAGGGATTGAATCCAGGTCTCTTGCATTGCAGGCAGATTCTTTACCAGCTGAACCACAGAGGAAGCCTCTTAAACGTCATTAAAATGCCACCCAACTGTTCATTCTGTTTAGCAGCATGGCCACTGCTCTGAGAGTTGCCTTGACCCAACTGAGATCTCAAATTTCAAACCACGGGGCTCCTAGTTTCTGGAGGTTGATTTTCTGAAAACCTTCAACAAGTGGGCCCCAGCATCTCGACAGCCTCCGTGAGCCGGGAGGGAGCTCTGGTCTGGCTGTGCAGACGTCTTCTTAGAGCATCTCACCACCCAGACCGACAGCTGGTCTCCGATTGCATTATCGGTGGGTTCATTACCTATTACTGTCGGGACCAGGGACGCATCATGTCATTCGTGATGTCCTGCAACATCTCAATCTTTGTTAGTTCATGACTTCATTGCAAATCCCCGCATTTTTGCAGGAATCAGCTGGTGAACTCGTATGGTGCAATCTGTCCTTCTTTTATCTTTCCCTCCGGTACCCGGGATCTCCCCCAATTGCCTTTATTCATAGACAGAGCAGTTCATTTCCCCCTTTTAACACTGAACAGTGTTTGCTAAGAAATGAAATATTTTCAACTCTGAATTTCAGCTATTTTCCATTTTCCTCAACCTAATTGAATGAGCAGATGCTTTATCTGCCTTGGCTCATGGCAAAATGGATGCTCACTCCCAAATTGCTGCAACGCCAAATGCATTTTGCTTCTTTAATGTTTTCTGATCGTTTCCAGAGCTTCTTTGGTCATGGGAAGCTCCGTGGGTTGCAGACGACCCTTCCTGATAACTGAATTTTTGTTCCCGGGATGATGAGCTGCAGTGACAGGAAGGGTTGTCCTTTCTTCACAAAGTCATCTTTCAACCATCAGAAATGAAAGAAAAGTCTTCTCGAGGACAAAATCCGCCTTGAACTCTTTGCCCTTGGAGGGGAAACGGTGGTGGTCATGGTCCACTAGTTTTGCTTAAATTTCAAATCGAGCTGGATTCTAATCGAAACGGTATCATTCTCTGAATCTGTGTTGACCCCAGATAAACCTCAGTGAATTATTGATGATAAAGAAGCCAACTATTTTTCTACCATCTGCTCCTGGCTGGGCTCTGCGGGAAAGCTTGGGGTTGGAGATGCGGTGGGCTGAGCGGGATCTTTGGAGAGTCAAGGCCAGCTGGGTTGGACCCAACGTCTTGGCTTTATTGTTGTCTCCGTGTCTCTCCTAAAGAAGACTCCGCTGTTTTCACACCAGCACTGGACAAAGAGAACCTTGGCCTGAGTTTTGTTAACTCCGGGGCTGATGTAAAGTGATTTTGCTGGTTTTACTGTGTTTCTGACAATACAGGGGTTGGGGGAGAGGAAACGGGTTTCCTCTGGGGACCGGTGGAGACTTAAGATGCTGGACTGGGAGTCTCAGAAAAACAGGCGGAGGGGTGATGGCCAAGGGCCGGGGTCATCGAGGGCCAGATGGTGTGGGCGATGTGAAACCATGGGAGTCTGAGGGGTCCCACTGGTGGCCTTTAGGCTCAAGCTGTTCAGTGTCCCAGGATGGCCAAGCGAAAGAGTGCTTTTGGGCTGGGACAGGTGAAGCCAGGATGAGGCATCCGGGGTGAACCTGGATCTTTGCAGCAGGCTGGGTGGGAGTGGGGGGCTGCCACGTGCTTCTCCCTGCTGGGTCTGACTCCTTGGAGGTCTGGCCTGGGGTCGTCGGACGACTTGGAATGGGGACCTGCTGTCACTGCGGGGTCCTCTGGCTACTCAGCAGCTCCGCTTGGTTCACTAGGAGGGACCCTGGAACCCAGCTGGCTGGAATTCACCCCAGACCTGGGAGTGCTTCTCACCTGGGCAGCTCATCATAGATGCAAGCTCCAGGGCCCCTGCTGCAAGACCGCCACCTCCCCCACCCCCCTACCAGATGCTCACAGAGTCCTGCAGAGCTCTTCATATCTGCAAAAGTGAGATATGGCAGCGGCAGCAGGTAAAGCCGCTGACCCCTCCCGCTGACCTGGGCACAGGCTTGAGGGGTGACAGGGAGACTGCTGACATGGTCCAGGCCCAACTGAGGGACACTGGTGGGAGAGTTTGCGTGGTTCCCGTCACTTCTGTGTGGCGTCCAGTTGTGGCTGGCCCCCCAGGCACAGGCTGGCTTTCAGGTATATGTCTGCTGGGATGACCACCCCCAGTGTCTTGTAAAAGAGTGGAGCTGAGCCCACCTTATGGGCTGTGATGCAGCCCATTTTCCCTCCTCTGGCCCCGCGAGTGTGTGGGCAGGAGAACCAAGTCTGACGGTCATGGAGCCAGAAGCGCGTCTGTGGAAAACCCATCCAGTCACCCTGAGTGTCACATCGTGAGCGGGGGATTCAGTGCTTATCAAATCTAGTCCAAAAGGAAGGTCTCTTCTTTGAGGAACTGACTTGATAATGCAAGGCATATCTTTACAAGTAGGTGGTACCACCTTGCCTCACTCCATTTTGTCCTTTGGTTGGTGGGAATCATGGCAAATCCTTAGCCGGACTCCTAGGTTTGCAGAGCATAGCATACAAACAGCCAGAACACAGGTATCTGTGTGAACAAAAGCGTTTTCTTGAATCTTGAATTGTGGGGCTGGAGAAGGCTCTTGAGAGTCCCTTGGACAGCAAGAAGATCAAAGCAGTCAATCCTAAAGGAAATCGACCCTGAATATTCACTGGAAGGACTGATGCTGATGCTGAACCTCCAATGTCCTGGTCACCTGATGCAAAGAACTGACACATTGGAAAAGACCCTGATACTGGGAAAGATTGAGGGCAAAAGAAGAAAGGGGCAACAGAGGACAAGGTGGTTGGATGGCATCACCGACTCAATGGACATGAGTTTGAGCACACTCTGGGAGATAGTGGAGGATAGGAAGCCCTGCATACTGCAGTCCATGGGGTTGCAAAGAGTTGGACACGACTTAGCAAATGAACAATGACTACAATTGAATCTCAAGCTACCACACCACGGGGACCATAAGATGCCCCAGTACCGGACAATGGCCTGAGGACACCAGGACGGAACTTCTACACGGATCTGTTGAGAGCTGAATGCACTGTGTATGAGACAAGCCTGCTTACAGAAGCATGCAGCCCAGGACAAGGCAGCCATGTGCTGAACAACCCATTGGAATCATGTTGTTGTCTATCACCCGGTCGTGTCTGACTCTCTTATGGCCCCGTGGACTGCAGCCTGCCAGCCTCCTCCGTCCATGGCATTTCCCAGGCAAGAGTACTGGAGTGGGGTGCCATTGCCTTCTCCGATTTGACACAAATCAAAATCAAAATCAAATCAAAATCACAGTGAGAAATCACCTCATACTCATTAGCATGGCTACTATTAAGAAAACAGAAGGGACTTCCCTGGCGGTCCAGGAGTTGAGACTGTGTCTCCACTGCAGGGGGCACGGGTTCGATCCCTGGTGGGGGAATCAAGATCCCGCGTGCTTTGTTGGTGTTTTCCAGCTGCTAAGTTGTGACTCTTTGTGGCGCAGTGGCCTTCAGCACGCCAGGCATCCCCGTCCTTTACTGTCTCCTGGAGCTTGCTCAAACTCATGTCCATCGAGTCAGTGATGCCATCCAACCATCTCATCTTCTGTGGTCCCCTTCTCCTCTTGCCCTCAATCTTTCTCAGCATCAGGGTCTTTTCAAAATGAGTCAGTTCTTTGCATCAGGTGGCCAAAGTATTGGAGCTTCAATTTCAGCATGAGTTCTTCCAATGAATATTCAGGGTCGATTTCCTTTAGGATTGACTGGTTTGATCTCCTTGCAGACCAAGGTTCTCTCAAGAGTCTTCTCCAGCACCACAATTCTAAAGCATCAATTCAAAAACATGCTTTGAGGTGTGGCCAAAAAATGTAAAATGAGAAAAAACAAACAAACAGAAAACAACAAGTGATGGCAAGATATAAAGAAATTGAAAGACGGCGCCCTGTTGGTGGGAATGTAGAAAGGTACAGCTACTATGAAAAATGGTGGAGATTCCTTAAAACATTAAACAGAAAATTACACTGTGATGCAGCAATTCCACCTTTGGCTATTTCCCCAGAAAAATTGAAAGCAGAGTCTCAAAGAGATATTTGTATCCCTGTGTTCATAGCAATATTCTCCATAATAGCTAAAATGTGGTAACAACCAAGAGTCCAAAAAATGGGTGAATAAATAAGCAAAATGAGGCCCATCCATACAATGGAATATTATTCCGCCTTAAAAAGGAAGGGGATTCTGACACTCGCTGAGACAGGGATGAGCCTTGAGGACATGATGCTCAGTGAAATAAACCAGATGCAACAGGACAAATATCGTGTGGTTGCACTCACAGGAGTTTCCTGGAGGAGTCAGATTCACAGAGACAGAAAGTAGAAAAGTGGGTGCCAGGGGCTGGGCGGAGGAGACTGGGGGGCCAGTTTTACGAGATGCAGAATTGTGCGAGTGGTGTGATGGCTGTACGAAGTGAACGGGTTCATTCTCCGCTGACTGTACACTTAGAGGTGGTTGAGATGGTGGATTTTACGTTACGTGCATTTTATCACAATAGAAAAAGACGTAAAGAAAAAGTCCACTTGAATGGCTTTCATATTTGTCTAAATTTCACACTGTATCTTTCAGAGTTATTGGTGATTTCAAAAATAAACATGATACAAAGGACTATCCCAGTGGAAACCTAAAATATAAGCCAAATGCATGCAGGTAGATAAAATATCAAAATAGTAAGATGCCTCTTCTTTTTTTTTAAATTAATCCATTGATTAATTTTATGGTTGCACTGGGCCTTCACTGCTGCACGTGGACTTTCTCTGGTTGTGCGTGGGCTTCTCACAGCGGTGGCTTCTCTTGTTGCAGAGCACAGACTCTAGAGCTTGGGCTCAGAAGTTGTCATGCATGGGCGTATTTGCCTCATGGCATGTGGGCTCTTTTTTCCCGGACCAGGGATCGATCCTGTGTTCCCTGCACTGGCAGGAAGATTCTTATTCACTGTGCCACCAGGGGAGTCTCCACACTTGGTTAAATGATCTGTCACCAGTGTGAAATTCTCCATAATTTTGAATGAGGGCTGACTATTTTCATTTTGCACAGGGCCCTGCAAATGATGTGTCTGGACCAGGTAAGGGGTGCCAACCAGCTAGACCTGACCGGGACCTCCCCAAAATGGTGCCGTCGGCCCCGCTGTGGGGGCTGTTCCAGAACGTGGTCTCCTGGGAAAGCTGAGTGCTTTGTGTGGTTGATGAGTTTCACCCCCCCACCCCAACCACTTTCCTTGAATCTATTTGTAAAATGAATTACTTCAATACAGGAGGAACAGGAAGGTTCTTTATCTCCACTTGGGCAAATCCATTAGGATTAGCAGCCCCTCTGAAGCCCCTCAGAGCGGGTGATGTCAGCTTGTCTTTGGTGATTTGCAGAGTGGCTGCGTGATAAGGAATCTGGGCCCATTTTCTCAACGACAGGGCATCCTTCCGTGGGGGTGTCCAGGAATTAACAGTCCTATCTCTCCATTTATCAGGGCCTCCTGGGGGTTGCGACGGCCGGGTAGAGAAGTGCCGTTGCCTCGCTGGCTCCCGTCCACAGGGCCTGCAACCCCTGCTGGCTTGGCTGGACCCCTGGGCTCTCCCCAGGGTCTGAAGACCGTGTGGATGGACGGGGAGGACCAGGACATGGAAGGCACTTCAGAGTGTGTCTGGCATGAGCTACACAATCAGGAGGCGAGAGGAGTTTGTTTGGCTAGCTGTTGTGTTTTTTTGCTAGTTGCTGTTCAGTCGTTCAGTCGTGTCTGACTCTTTGCGACCCCATGGACCACGACCTGCCAGGCTTCCCTGTCCTTCACCATCTCGCGGAGTTTGCTCGAACTCATGTCCATTGAATCGAGTTAGGGGAAAAGATCTCCAACTGTTCTGCCTGGACTGGCTTCAGGCTAAAGTCCCACGAAGGTGGCACTGCCCAGGAAGGGGAAAAACCCATCACACCTGCTCTTCTGACAGTCTGAGGGGAGGGGGCTTGTTCCTTCCCTGGGCAGATCTGTGTAACTCCTGTGGGGTATGACGCAGAAGGGAGGACTTGTAAACTAACTCCCAGTCTGGGTTGGAAAAGGCGTCTTGGTTTCCGCTCATATCTTTCTCCTGGGATCATAGTAGGGGGTGGGGAGCCGGTGTCCATCCTTCGTGTTGTGTGGTGTGTGTGATCAGTTGTGTACAACTCTTTGTGACCCTGTAGACTATAGCCCGCCAGGCTCCTCTGTCCACAGAATTCTCCAGGTAAGAATACTGGAGTGGGTTGCCATTTCCTTCTCCAGCGGATCTTCCCCACCCAGGAGTGGAAGCTGAGTTCACTGTGTCTCCTGCATTGACAGGAAGATTCTTCACCTCTAGTGCCACCTGGGAAGCCCTGTGAGGAAGCCCAAGAAGCACAGAGGCCACGTGTGTTTCTGACCAATGGTCCCCGAGGCCCCAGCTGACACCTGCCTCCACCCCCAGTCTTCCACAGCCCAGCTGAGGCCACAGATGCAGTGGAGCACAGATAAAGTGTCCCCACCATGCCTGTCTGCATCCCTGACCCCCAGGAGCCACGAGAGATGGTGTGTGTGTTAGTCACTCAATCGTGTCTCTTTGCGACCCCATGGACTGTAACCCACCAGGCTCCTCTGTCCATGTAATTCTCCAGGCAAGAAGACTGGAGTGGGTTTCCCTTTCCTTCTCCAGGGAAGTGAGAAGTGGTGATTACTGGAATAGATGTGATTCACCTGTGGGAGGAACCATCTGGGTGAAGGGACACCTGTTAAGAGTCTCGTACTGGCCGCCACGGGCCCCTCACTACACCTCCCCGGGGGAGGGGGAGGGGCTAGCAGAAGAAACCTGGTGCGCAGGAGCCAGCCCCACTCTGGGACCTGCCATGGAGGGCACGCCCTCTGCTATTCACCTGCCACATGATGTGTGGGGGCGCCCAGAGTGGTTTCCTGGTGAGACCCTCACTGTCCGGGTGGACCTGTACAGTCTGGGGCTTAACAAGAAAAAGCCACCTTCCCTCAGATCTGTGAGTCAAGTGACCTGAAATTAGCTTTGTCAGGGATGATGGCAACACTTCTGTGCTTTGTCTGCAGAGCTCACTCACAATTGTAAATGATTCAGAACTCTTGCAGGGGAAATCCTGGGCCCCGTTGAACTGCTCCCCCACCCAAGATATGTCCAAGTACCTGAGAACACGACCTGATTGGGAAAAACGGTCTTTGCAGGTGTAATTAAGTGAAGGATTTGAGATGTGGTATTCTTGCCTGGAAAACTCCATGGATAGAGCATCCTGGCAGGCTATAGTCCAGGGGGTCGCGGAGTTGGACACAACTGAACAACGTGAGCACGCTGGGATTATCTGGGTGGGCCCTAAATCCAGGGACAAGTGTCCGTATCAGAGGAGTTGTTGTATTTAGTCGCTCAGTCGTGTCTGACTCTGCGACCCCATGGACCGCAGCACGCCTGGCTTCCTTGTCCTTCACCAGCTCCCGGAGTTTACTCAAACGCATGTCCATTGAGTCAGTGTTGCCATCCAACCATCTCGTCCTCTGCTGCCTCCTTCTCCTGCCCTCAGTCTTTCCCAGCATCAGGGTCTTTCCCAATGAGTTGGCTCTTCGCATCAGGTGGCCAAAGTACTGGAGCTTCAGCTTCAGTACCAAAGGAGAGAGGACACGTCAGAGGGAGAAGACCTCCATGTGTCTATGGAGGCAGACATTGGGGTGACAAGGCCACAAGCTGGGGACACCTGGAGCCTCAGAAGCTGGAAGAGGTGGGAAGAGCCGTCCCCAGAGCCTTTGGAGGGAGCCAGCCCTGCCCACACCTCGACCTCAGACTCTGCCCTCCAGCCTGGGAGAGCATGATCTTCTGCTGTTTCAGGTCCGTGGTCAGTTGTTGGGCTCTCCTCCCCTCCTCTAGAAGCCCCACCAGCTGAGAAGCAGCTGGGGAGAGAGTGTGACCCAGGGGAGAGGCCAAGGATGAGGAGGGTCACCAGCATCCAGACGGTGACTCTGGGAGGGAGGAGCCCACGTTGGCAGAAGGGTGAAGATGGAGCTGGGGGTGCTGGAGGCATGAGGTGCCTCCAGGAGCTG
>NW_011494652.1:3111114-3119843 GCF_000754665.1 Bison bison bison | reverse complement strand
AGCCACCAGGAGCTGGAAGAGCCAGGAAACAGATTCCCCTCTGGAGCCTCCAGAGGACCAGCCCCGCCGACGCCTTGCTTTCAGCCCAGCGAGACCCACGTCAGACTTCCGACCCACGGAACTGTAGATAATAAACGTGTGTTATTTTATGTAGCAATTTGTTATAGCAGCCGCAGCAGGAAGCTTAACGCAGAGTCTGTGGGCTCTTGGCAATGGTCCAGTCGAAGATGTTAACACGGGGTGGCGAGGGGCAGTTGAAGGAGACGTGTCCTGTGTAGACAAGCGGACCTGGGGTCCAGGACCCAAATGGCAGTCATTTAATCGTAACATCATCACTGTCACCATCAGCAAAAGAGTCCCTGCAGAGAGGACTGTCCACAGGAGGTCCGGAGAGGGTGGTCCATCAAGATGGAGAGTTTCTGTGGCCGCCCTCAAGTTGCTCTTTCCCACGGCGTGAAGGGCAGGGGTGTGGGGCCTGGAGGCAAAGGCAGAACTTAGAGACCGAAGTCCACGGGGGCTGGGGGCGTCTCGCAGAGGATGGACCTGTCCCATCCTCCGGATTCTCCCTCTCGCTTTCTTTGCCTCCCGGGGAGGGGAGCACTGGCGCACCAAGCACTGCTGACAAGCAGAGTGAGATTGCAGGAGCCCTGCCTGGCGTTGGATCCTGGCACCAGCACCCCTTGCTTGGGTAATCTTGATCACTCCGCCTCTCTGTGCCTCAGTGTTCCCGTCTGTATAATGGATTCCATAGCATATGGGGGCTGTGAGTTAGCGCGTGGCAGGGCCTCTGAGCAGGCACAGGCATGTGATGAGCTTGGTGGCCACGGGCCGACTTCAGTGCTCTGTGGCCCTGGGAAGGGAGGTGGCCTCTGAACTTGGGTTGGGGGAAGTGCGGAGCTCATATGTCAGGAAACAGGATTCCACGGACCCGTGCCCCACCAGGGAGATCCTCTCCTGGACTCCAAGTCCTTGAGTCCTGGGAAGGTGGACAGAAGGTGACAGGCTGGTGAAAGTGGCTGCCCACTGCCGTGATCAGAAGCTGCCCTCTGGTCTTGCCGGAGGAGTCAGCGGCCCCCGCCGCTGCAGAACGTGGCACCAGAAGTCAGAGGTGTCCCGGGAGGTGGCGATGCTCCCAGCGAGGGCTGGGTGTAGGGAGGCGTGTGGGAGGACTGTCCCCACCCTGCTTAGCACCCGGCTCACAGTAGGTGCTCATTAAATGCCTGTGGGGGGGGGATGGGGTGTGGACAAGGGAAGTGCGTATCTATGGGTAGTTTGAGGGCTTCCCTCATAGCTCAGTTGGTAAAGAATCCACCTGCAATGCAGGAGATCCTGGTTCAATTCCTGGGTCGGGAAGATCCTCTGGAGAAGGGATAGGCTACACATGCCAGTATTCTTGGGCTTCCCTTGTGGCTCAGCTGGTCTGCCTGCAATGCAGGAGACCTGGGTTGGGAAGACACCTTGGAGAAGGAAATGGCAACACACTCCAGCATTTGGCCTGGAGAATTCCATGGACTGTATGGACTGGTCAAGAGTTGGACACGACTGAGCGACTTTCACTTTCACTGTGTGCCCCCTAGCCCTTCCACGGGCTTTGGAGGTGGCGGCTGGAGCCCAGAAGGTGAGTATTCTCCTGGCTTTTGAGGGAGGCTCTCAGCAAGCCCAATATGAGAACCTTCACTGTCGCTACAATAAGTTTGCAATCTTGCAAATTTACAGTAGCTTGAAAACATAAACAAAACAGTAACAATTAAATCAGTGTATCATAAAAACTTCTCATTGAATGGAGTCTTTTATAGAAAACCCCTTTAAAAAACAGATAAGAATTGGGGTACTCTGGCTGAGTTGGGGGTGTGTGGATACAGGGCTTGGAACCAGGTTCTGGGTTGAGCCTCAACCCTGACTCGTGACACTGGGAAGGTTGTCAGTGCCTTTTGGAGGCTCTGTTTCTTCAGCCGCACAGAAGAGCAGCGTGATGCTCTTAGCCACGGCGTTGCTCTGGGGTGGGGGCACGAGGGTTTCGGGGGGGCACTGATGGCAGCGCACCAGGGGAGGGGCTGCTTCCTGGCTGGTGGCCACACAGGGGCCTCCTTCCTCCTGGGAACTCGGGCTCGTGCTGTCTCCTGTCTCCGTCTGGAAATCCCCATGCTGTTCCCTGCAGGCTGGAGCCTCCTCTGCCATGTGTAGGCATGCAGGACTCCGTGCTGCCCTGGTGGGCTCAGCCTGGCCATCCAGGGATGAGATGCTGTCACGGCCACACCTGTCTCGGGATCTCTGCCACCCCCTCAGGAGGGTTTCAGGGTCTGCCTCTGAGCAGAGCCGGGATCTGACCGCTGGCACCACCACTCTCACTTCGCTCCCTGAGCTGCAGTCTTCACATCTGTAAAATGGGGTTGCACCTCAGGGAGGACCTGGCCAGTGGCTGTCCCTCGGCTAATGGGGTCAGGGAGGCATGGAGGGTGGAGAAAGAGCACTGCGAGGGGCTGGGTGGCGGCAGTGTGTAGGCCTGTTCTGAGGCCAGCCAGGCTCTCAGGACAGCAGGGTTGCAAGGCGAGGGAGAAGAAGCTGGAGCGCGGCTGGGGGGCTGGAAGACCAGGCTGAAGAGGTTTAAACTTTAGGGACTTCCCTGGTGGTCCAGAGGCTAAGAGTCTGCACTCCCAATGCAGGGGACCTGGGTTCAATCCCTGGCCAGGGAACTAGACCCCGCATCCTGCAACTTCAGATCCCACATGCCGCAGCTAAGACCTGGTGTAGATAAGTAAATAAATGAATGAGGATTAAAAAAGAAAAAGAGGTTTACACTTTGAATTGTTGCACAGAAGAGCTGGTTGTGCAGCCAAAGAAAATGGCAAACAGAGAAGGCAAGCCACTGGGCCGTGTCACACAGCACTTTGGGGTGAACTGGGCAAGAGCAGGCATCCTGCTTCTCAGCCTTGTGCGGTCTCCCTGGAGCTGATGGGCTGGCCTCCCCGATGGCTTCAGACCCGAGGTGCGGCCTTGGAGCTGACAGTCCCAGGCGGGGAGTGAAGCCCACAGCACCCTTGGCCTGTGTCTGGGTCGGGGGTAGGGGGCGACATTTCTGACTTATCTTAATTTGCCTTGAAATCAGGCACAATCCTTTGTAAAACAGGAAGTGGTCTCTTTGGGCCTGACATGAAATAGTATTGCTGTCACCTTGCATTAATGAGACAGCTCTCAGAGGAGTGGCATATTGATGTGGCTGGTGGGGTCAGCCCAGCCCAGCCCATCGAAGCCTTTGATAGCGCAGCTGATAACAGATCCGGCTATAAATACCCAGAATCAATCAGTGGCCGCTGCTGACAGCCAACGTGTTCACGTATCATGGCAGATGGGAAGAAGGCAGGAATGGCCATTTGTCTTGCTTTTCAGATGGATTTCCTGTTTTTTAGGGAGCAAGAGGGGGCCCATCTGGCGATCAGATCGTGGGCTGAGATAGCCGCTTCTGGGTCACTGGCCCGGGACTCGACGTGTCTCCCCGGCCACGCGGTCCCGGTGTCACGGCGGCCCCTGCAGCCCGGCCTCCACAAATGGTAACCATCAGGAGCCCTCCCGCCACGGAAGCTTCCCGAAGTGGAGGATGGGTGGGGGGCCTGCCTTTCATCTTTTTCTGCTTCCTTTCGGGGCACCTGGCTTTGCTCACAGGCATTTCATCAGGCTTTTTCCTTCGAAGGCCCTTCCCACTTTTACATGTACACGCACACGTCCATGAGCGCCTGCATACTTGCACACGCGCTCCATGGCCGTCTTCCCCGGCCGACCAGGGCTGCTTCCTGGCCGGCTGTCTGTACGCTGCCCCGCATGCCTCATCCAGGTAGAGGCTGTGGGGTCTGCTGCTGCTGAAGACCTGCCGGGGGTGGGGTGGGGGCTTTTTTTCCTTTTGGATCCAGCCTTCCAACCTGCCAGCTTTTGTCTTTGTGGGTTCATTCAACGTCCGGAAGTTCAGTTTCCCTGACTGCGTCATAGCATGCTGCCTTGGTCCTTGAGAGGAAGCACTCAGGGCGAGCTCTGTGTGCCGTGAGCCCAGCACGCTGTCGTTTGGTCTGACGGTGGTACTGGAATGAATGTCCACTCCTGGAGTCCTGTTCCCAACATGGTAAACAGCTCTTGGAGGGGTGCCTTGGGGCTGGAGGACCCCCGTTCTCCTTGTCCCTCCTGTCACCGACCCACTGCCCACCCCAACCCCGAGCCCCAGCTATTCCCAGAGTGTGCCCTGGGGGCTGGGGCCCACGGCTCCTCTTCCTTTTCAGGGAACGGGTGAGGAGATGCTTCTTCTGTGATCATGTCTTGGATGTACCCCCTCCTTTAGCTTATGAAACCTCCTGTCCCCCAAATTACATCCAGACAGCTGCGGTAGCAGGCATCTCTCCCTTCCAGCTCAGGGGCCCACCAGCCGGCCAAATGGGGCGTTTAATTGGAAAGACAAGCTGGCAGTCTGCCCAGAAATCCTAAAGAAAGGCAGCAGAGTGGACCAGCTTTTAAAACCTCGCCACACACCTTCCCTGGGTATTTCTGTATCGAATACTTGAAGGGGTTCTTGGGACCGTTTGAGAATTAAAAGCACCAGTCTGAAGCCATGCAAGGCATACTCCAGTCCTTGGGGTGGAGGATGGGAGTGGTGAGTGGCGGGAGAAACTGACCACTTTGTACAGATGGGGAAATGGACACAGTTCAGGGCTGGAGGGGAAAACTCAGTTCTTCAGATGTTAACTGGGGTTCTCGCTGTAAAGGCCACACTGAGTGCTTGCTTACCTCCAAATTCCTCCCCCAAGATTTTGAAGTCTTGGCATCTTTATGGATGTTAGGGAGAACTCTTCTCAATATTCTGGTCCTGCCGGATGATTTCTGAGTCCACAGGATGTGAGCAGGGCAGTGTTGAGTGTATGAAGGAATAGTGGCTGATGGAAACTCGCTCTTAAAGGCCCCGCAGGTTTATCTGCCAAGCAGGTGGGGGGGTCTCTCCCTTCAGAAAGAAATCGGGATCCATCAGGGCTGGAGTTGGACCATGGAAAGTGGAGAGTGAAGACAAGGGAAGGGGTGCACAGGGCCAGCGGGCCAGCAGGTCCAGAGCCTGAGCCCCCAGGTGGTCAGCTGACTGCTCTCCCCTGAGACCGTGGTGGCGAGACCCCCTCACCAGAGTTGTATGGTCAAAAACTCAAGCAACGTGGTGGCCATGGGCCAGTCCTGCTTTTTTCCCTCTGTAGAACCATAGCTGCTTTGTCAGGGGCCGAAAGATGAAAGGAAGCATTAGGGCCGAGGGCTGCCCCCATGTCACGCAGAGAGGCTGGTGCATCAGCCCAGGGGCTGCTTCTGTCGATTCAGGGGCATCCCAGCCTTGGCCTTTGTAAGCTGTGTGACTCTCAGCAGGTTATAAAGTCCTATGAAGTGGGGCAGTGCCAGTCTTACTCCACAGGGCAGGTGGGTGGCAGTGCAATGGGCTAGTCCACATGGAGCTCCCAGAGCAGTGCCTGGCTGGTGCTCAGAGCGGGTGAACTGCTGCTGGTATCACCATGGTGACGGGAACAGCGGTGGTGAGGGTGGGAACTGGTGGTGCTGGTGGTGCTGGTGGTGCTGGTGGTGTCAGTGGTGATGATGAACCGAGCATCTGTTGTAGCCTAAAGTCTGTCCTAGGCACAGGGATACCACCATGAACAAGACAAAGATGATCCCTGCTCTCTGGGGAATCCACCCTAATGGGGGTACAGCTGCTGAACTGATATCTATATAAATATATATTTGAATAAACTGATAAATATAGAAGACGAAAGGAGAAGGGGGCGGCAGAGGATGAGATGGTCGGACGGCTTCAGTGACTCAGAGGACAAGCGTTGGAACAAACTCCGGGAGGTGGGAGGGCAGGGGGGCCTGGCGTGCTGCCGTCCACAGGGTCGCAAGGAGTCGGACACGACTTCACAACTGCACAGCAACATCAGACTGGTGAGTACAGAAAATCGTGGCAAAGGGATGAGCCAGAGCCACGCGACGGGCAGGACACCCCTGCGGTGCGTTGGGAAGGCGGCACTTGGGTGAAGTGGCTGGGGCGGGTGTTAAGGCCAGTCTCTCCTCCCCCCGCCCCTGCCCTGTTCCTTTCTCCTCTCTATGTTCTGTCGCCGTTGGCTGGGACACTGAGTCTCTGACACTCCTTGAGGCTCTGTAGGCCTGAGGTCCTGGGCTAGCTGTGTCCGCTCTCTGGGGCTTGGTGGTCCCGTCTCTACGTATGTGTGTGTGTGTGTGTACGTGTGTGTTGGGCAGAGACACAGTCCAAAGCCTGCTCGGCTCCTTTCGTCTCTGGGATCTTGAGCATCTTGGGCCTGTGCTCACGACCTTGACCCGTCGCGGAGTAATTGGTAATAAATGGTTAGCACGAGGGGCGTCTGTAGGTCAGGGCCCTGGGGAGGGCGGGCCAGTTCACATCACAGCGGTCCTCCTGGCCTACCTGCGACGAGCTGGCTCCAGGAGCCATTTCCCCGGATGAAACGGTCTCTGGAATCCACCGTATATCATTGGCCGTGACGTCTTCTGTTTAAACAGCGGCAGCCGGTGGAGGGTGTGCGCTGAGGCTGCATGTCTGGGAGCAGGGGGCTCGGTCCTGGCCCCCGGCCCCCCACCCCAGCCCCCTTCCCTGTGGAAGGCCCCACTTTGGGGAAAGAGGCATATGGAACCCATTTGGGAAATTCTTTCTGCATAAACCACTTTTTCCAGGTAAGACACACACTCGTATTGACTGGGAAAGATGAAATAGCTTTCTCGTTTTGCCAGCTACGTTTTTATGGATCTTAATTAAACACATGCCCTCCGTGGGCTGGGAAATTGAACCCTCTTTGAGCGGCCCCTTCTCAAGAGGTGGTGTCGGCCCAGGGGAGGCCCAATTATAATCTCCATCCTCGCCACCTCCCAGGACCTCCCAGACCCTCCGAGCGCTTGGAAAATGTGTGCTTGACAGAGGGGGTTTGATTCTGCACGCCTGGAGAACGTTAGGCCTGTTTCCAGGCCCGAGGCAAGTGGTGGTCAGAGTCCCAGGCCGACGGCGGGAAGGCCTTGGGGACCTGGGCTTTCAAACCTCCTTGAGCATCAGAGCTCTCCTTTCACACCTGATCACACTTAGCCCCCCGATACAAACCAGATGAAGCTGCTTGGGCAGAGGGGGAGGGGTGCTCACACGGCCCCGTGCTCACCCCACGCTGCCCTGACGGTCAGTGAAACTCGTACTGAGGTTGTTACATGCCTCACCTCACTGAATGGTCACAAAAGCCGAGTGAGGGAGGTGCCATGGCCATTTCACACTCGAGGGAACCTGGGCACGGAATGAGAGTGACCTGTCCAAGGTCGCCCAGCCGGGGCGGGAGACATCGCAGTCTGAATCCTGCGTGTTTGGCTGGACCATCGCTGGGAGGCTGCTGATGGGCTCAGGGCTGTCCTTCCATGGCAGCGATGCTCTCAGCGTGGTGGGGACGGGCAAGGTCCCCATAAGTAGTGCCCTCCCCAAGCCTGGCTGAGCGGGTCCCAGCACCCAGGTTCACCTTCTCCAGCAGGCAGGGCTCCGCGGGATGTCTCTCAGCCTGGGGCTAGCAGTTGGTCCCGGGGACCTCACGATTTCTCAGGAGCCTCTTCAGTGGGTGGTGCTTTAGTTCCTGTCGTGTCCGACTCTTTGCGTTTCCATGGACTGCAGCCCGCCAGGCTCTTCTGTCCGTGGGATTTTCCAGGCAAGAATACTGGATTGGGTGGACATTTCCTTCTCCAGGGGATCTTCCCGACCCAGGGATTGAACTCGGGTCTCCTGTATGGGGGGCAGATTTTTACTGACTGAGCCACCTGGGAAGCCCCTCTTCAGTTGGAGGATAAGGCATCTTTGTTCTTTATTTGTCAGGTTTTTGCAAATAGTTCACTTCATGGAAGAGAATCATTGATGAAAACCAGTTTGCTGACCTTGGGATTACTTCTTCATGAGTGGGGAGGGCCAGGCTCCTCCTGAAAGTGTTCCTGTCCAGCCCAGAGCCCTGAGCAGGCAAAGGGGGAGACCCTTACCCTCATTGGTTTTGAAGTCAGGATAACGGAGAGATAATTTACATACTGTGAGATTTAGTCTGTCCAGGTGTAGAGTTCAACTTGTCTTGACAGCTGTGTGGAGTCCTGGAGCCATCACTGTAATCAAGAGGCCGAATACTCCAGCGCCCTGCAAGGCTCTGCCTATCCCTGGTCCTGCTCCCGAGGGCCTGCTTTCCATCTCCAGCATTTTGCCTTTTCCGGAACGCCATGGCAGAAGCATCACAGAGTATGCTGTCTCTTTACCCTGGCTTTTTTTGCTCTTCATTATGCCTTCAGAATCCAGCCCCAGTCCCAAGGATGTGGTTTGCTGTACCTTGTGAACCGGGCAGCTTCGGGGCAGGCAGAGCTGGGCTGACCCACGGGGACCCAGGAGCAGAGTGAGGCAGGTCCGGGAGCATCTCCCAGTGAACCCTGAGGTAGGCAGCACACGGCTGCAGGTGTCAGAGACCCGGCCAGAGGTCTGGAGGTCTGGAGAGAGGTGGCCCCAGGAGGTCAATCCCAGAGCTCCGCGCGGTGGGGGAGCTGGGTGCCTTCTCTGGTTGCAAGGTGACTGCAGCCTCTTGTAGCATCAGGTCCTACGTCGCAGCATATAGAACGGGGAAGGGCTGCCTTCCCACTTCCCTTCGTCAGTGAGCAAACTTCCAGGAGCGCTCCCCCGTCTCAGCCAC
>NW_011494652.1:3102828-3111014 GCF_000754665.1 Bison bison bison | reverse complement strand
CTCAGCCGCCTTCTCTGGGTCTCATTGGTCAGGATTGTGTCACAGCAGGATGAAGGCTAACATCCTCGAGGCTGGGGAGGGACCCACGCGGCACGGAGCAGCCAGCACCTGGGCAAAACTGGGCTCTACTGGCCAGGAGAGGAGGGGACACTCATGCGACAGACAACCAGCAGAGTTTGCTTGATGAAGTCGGGGAGAGCTCTGTGAGGGCAAGTGGGTTCTTGGGTACAAAGGGCCTGGGGGAGAAGGAGACCATCAGGGAAATGGCTCCTCACCACGGCCAGCTGTCTGCGGTGGGCCCTTCCTACAGCTGAGTTCAGATGCAACTGACTTTACGGAGGGGGAACAAATGAATGATGCCCAAGCTTAGTATGCTTGCCACCATCCCCGCCTCCCTCCTTCCCTGCATCCCTCTGTCTTTCCACACTCCATTCATCCCTCCACCCTTCCACCCCTCCTTCCATCCAACCCCCATCTTTCCATCTCTCCATCACTGCACCCCTCCATCCGCCTAACCCTTAGGGCTTTGCCGGTAATCACTATATACACCTCCAGGTGAAGAGTTGCCTTTTAGTTCTTAATATTCAAAGAGTGCAAATTTCCCCTTGCCTTATACCGCCCACCCCCACCTCTCAACAAATTCTGCAGCCAGTCAATTACCTTTGATCTCTCTGCTTGCCCTGTTTAATTAAGACCCACTCCAGCCAGCTCGGGAGGAGTACAGCCTCCAGATGCAGCTGGCCTTTCTACTGTTCCTCGTGTCTGTGATGTCCCAGGCCACGGAGGACCACCGAGGTGCGAGTAGAAATAACCCACCTTGGCTTTCCTTGCCGGCAGACTTTCTGGAAGACTTTGAAACACCACACGAGGTCTGTGGCCAGAAGCCTTGAGCTTTGGCCCAGGGGCTGTCTGGGTGGATCTCATTTGAGAAGACACTCGATTGGCTAACTTCCTTGTTAGCACCATTTGTGAAAACATGAAGGCTGGTCGGTTTATTTGTTTATTGTCTGCAATGGAATTTTCAAGACTTAAAAGGAAACAACCTTCACTGCTCCCACCCAGGGGCTTTTCCACCCGGCAAGAGAAATCACCCAGAGCTGGTGGGGGGGGAGATTTCACGTTGTGTCACTTGGGAAGAAGGAGGTACGCGTCACGGTGGTTCTGACACGACGTATGTAGGTTAGCCTTGCCCGCTCGCAAGCTGGAACACTGTCCACGGGACTGCGAAGGGCTGGGAGGCGTGCATTTTAGTTTTCAAATTTATAAACAAATGCAGTGTGAGGGGGACGGAGGGCTGCCACCTGCCCGGGAAGCATGGGCCCTGGTGGTACGTCTCATTGAGGACTCCCGGTTGTCCTGGGCAGTCTCCCCCCTTTTCTTGGAGAAACGGGGAGGCGGGAGTGTGGCAGATTGCCTGGGGACAATGGGCCCCTGTCCTGTTGGGTGGGCCACTGGGCCCCAAACAATAGGCGGGGGCCAGCCCTCTCCTGCTGCCCACGGCCCGAGACAGATGCCCAGGGGCCCCCTGCGAGCGCCCCGGAGGTGACCTCTGGGGCTGCCCCGTTACTCCGTGGACGAGACCCCGAGAGGGCGGCAGGCAGACAATGGGGTCTCATGCCAGGCGCCCGGCCTCCGGCACGGGCCGGGGCTCCCCGGGGAGAGCGAGGCCTGGCAGGTGCTGCTATTGTTTGGGGCACGGGGGCC
Source organism: Bison bison bison (assembly GCF_000754665.1). NCBI lineage: Eukaryota > Metazoa > Chordata > Mammalia > Artiodactyla > Bovidae > Bison > Bison bison. The sequence continues at coordinate 3,109,310 of NW_011494652.1, read as the reverse complement.
TTCCCGGGGGTCTTCCAGCTCGGCGGCCACAGAGGCTTGGGGCTGGGGGCCCTCTTGTCCTCAGGGTGGGGGAGACCCAAGGGGCCGGTCTGGCCCCGTTCAATCCTGACAGCCCCTGTCCAGCCCTGGACTTGGCCTCTAAAAATGTCATTCAGAAAAGCAATTAACTGGCTTCCAGCAACACCAGGTTCTGAGTGTCAGATTTTTATGACCAGACCTGCTGAAGGAAGTGCCGGGCTTCAACCTGACATTCTTTCTTGAGTCGGGGCACAGGAGGAATTTTCCGGAGGAATGTCCATTTAGGAGGATGAGGGGCGAGCTGGGGGTGATCTTTCTCTTCCAGCTCTTTCTTCCCTGGGACAGAAACCGCAGCATAAGCTGAAAAGAGCCCAGAGGTACATCAGTGGGTCCCTCCGACCGAGGGAGGAACAGCAACCAGTGTGCAACTGTGTGCACACGTGTGCACGTGAATGCATGCAGGTGTGCGTGTGTGTGTGCATGTGAGTGGTGTATGTGTGTGCTTGCATGAGCATGTGTGTGCATGCACTGTGCTGGGGCTCCCCCACCCCATGATTATTCATAGCAGCTTTGTTTGTAAAGGCTCCAAACTGGAAATAATCGAAATATTCCTCAATAGGTGAATAAACAGAATGTGATAATCCATGACATGAAATACTGTGCGTGTGTGCTCAGTCGCTCAGTCGTGTTTGACCCTTTGCGACCCCATGGACTATAGCCAGCCAGGTTCCTCTGTCCATGGGATTTTTCAGGCAAGAATACTGGCTGCTGCTGCTAAGTCGCCTCAGTCGTGTCCGACTCTGTGCGACCCCATAGACAGAGCCCACCAGGCTCCTCCGTCCCCGGGATTCTCCAGGCAAGAACACTGGAGTGGGTTTCCATTTCTTCCTCCAGGGGATCTTCCCGGCCCAGGGATAGAACCCGTGTTTGCTCTCCAGCGTCGCAGGTGGATTCTTTTCCCCTGAGCCACTGGGAAAGCCTCGCCATGAACTACTACACCGCGGGTAAGAGGGGCAAAGGAACACACTGCTGGCCTGGATCCTGTGTGTGTCTGCTCAGGCGGCCGCACCGACACACTGCAGACTGGGCAGCCTGGAGGACAAAAACTCGTCTTCTCCTAGCTCTGGAGGCTGAGGGTCCAAGATCCAGGCATCAGCAGGGCTGTTCTTGTCTCAGACCTCTCTCCTGGGCCTGCAGATGGCTGCCCTCTTGTCATCTCAACGTGGTCCCTCTACACACATCCCTGGGGTCCCTGTGTGAGTCCAAATTTCCTCCTCTTCTGAGGACACAAGTCAGACTGGACCAGGGCCCGTCTAGCAGCTTCATTTACACTCAGTCACCTCCTTCAAGACCCTATCTCAGGAACTCATTCCCCGGCAAAGCAGTGGTCAGGACTTCATGCTTCTGCTGCAGGGGACCCAGATTCGACCTCTGGTTGGGGAACTAAGATCTAGCAAATCGTGTGGTGAGAACCCCCAACACCCCCCAAAAGTAATAGACCCTATCTCCAAGCAGCCACCATCAGGTCCTAGGGGTTAGGACTCTACCCCATGACAGAAGTCAGTCCCTGACAGCTCTTACAGGCGGTAGGTTGAGTGGATCGAACCGTCTTGAAAGGTCTGGTACTGTAGGATTCCGTTACCATGACCCTCTGGATGACTGAATCGCAGAGATGGAAAACAGATAGTGTTTGCTGGGGACTGGGGATGGCGGGTGCTGGCGGGTGTAACTAGCAAAGGCTGAATAACAGATGTGTGTGGCGATGAATCTGTAACTTAATTGCAATCAATAATGGGGATTTTTGCATTTATTCAGTGGAACCCAACAGGAACCCAGCAGGAAAGGCACCATGGTCTGATTTTATGGACAGAGAAATGGAGCCACTGAAAGCCATGTTCTTTGACCAAACTCAGGGTTAAATCTACAGTCAAACACTGGTGACTTTTTTCACACCCACGCCCCAGAGGGCCATTTCCTCCCCACCTCTGCTGGCTCCATGATCCAGGAAGGTGACTCGGCTTCATGGGTTACCAAGGGCTGGGTAGGCCATGTCAGGAGGCCCAGGGGCCAGCACCTGTGCCAGGAATTGTGAATGAGGCTGGGTCCGCTGGCAGCTCCCTCGGAGGTCTCTATGTCACCCTCGTTTTTCTCTGACATGCCCTCTGCCCATTTTGATTGTTTGTCCAAGGCCTTTGCTAAGACCACTGGGCATTTTTTTGGGGGGGTGACCAACCAACCCAAGGGTATGAGCCATTCATATATAAACCCAAGGGTGTGAGTCACCCACATGTACACCCAAGGGTGTGAGCCATACCTCCCTCATAACAGAAATTGGGTGGAACCAGCCACGGCATCAAATGCCATGGAAATGGACGCCAGGCAGAGCAAATGGCTCCTTTGGGGTTCCAGTGCATTCGGAATCACAGGAAAATGGAATTGCAGGGCTGTCAGGGTCCTTAGAAATGTCCCCTCTGCCAGGTTGCCGTGGTACAGAGAATAAGGCTTGTCTGGGCTTGGAGGGCGGGGACAGGGCTGCCCAGCTAGGGGTGCACAGCTTTTGCTCTCTGGTGTTCCAGGGTCAACAGTGCGGGGACAGCCTTCCTTCGCACCTGCTCATGTGTGAGTTTCTAGGAACTTCTGCTTCACTCCTTTAGAACCTCATGACCCCGTGGAGGGTGGTGACAGCGGTTGGACTGACTGACCTCCGCTGGTGCGGACAGACATTTGGGGCAAGTTGGTTGGTCTAACTTGCCAAAGTCAGAGCAGAGGAAACGGTCAGGAACTCAGGCCCCGGAATCCAGTCCCAGCTCCATGGGCGGGTCACTTAACTTCCCGAGTCTCAGTTTCCACATCTGAACGAGGGTGAAAATAAAACCGCCCATGAGCGGGTCTATGCTGGCAAGACTTCCCGCGCTGTGCCCAGCGCTGGCTTGTGGCAGGTCCGTCTTAATCCTTAGTAGAATCGTTTTCCTGTATTGCTGGGGGTCACTGGTCTACGTGTGTGGTGAAAATTGCCTGGATGTGGTGGGAAAGAGCCCTTTTTGGCATTGTGATGTAGTGGGGGGCAAGGGTGCATCATAGAATCCGTGGAGTTAGGAAGGGAGGTGAATACACGTGATTGATGTGGTGATGGTTTTTCCCCGCAGGAAGGAAGCTACAGTTGGGGCCCAGTGGGCTGGGTGCTTGGTGAGGACAGGCTGGCTGGGGGTCTCCCCAGCATGAAGGGAGATACTTGCTGGAGCCCGGAGGGGCCGTGGGGTGCAATGACAGTGACCTGGCCCCTTCTGGCTCCATTTCCTCATCTGTAGCCAGAACACTGATGTAACCTCCAGCTCCTGAGCCAGGCCTGCCTTGCTGCCCCATCGGGCCCGGGTTCAAGGGCGGCTGGCGGGCTCCCCAAGGACCTGAAGGAGGCCTTGGAAGGGGTGGCCAGACCACAGCATGGCGGGGCTGGCGGTGGGTCCCCACGCCCTGCAGGCTGTCTGGCCCCGCCAGCGCCAACCAGCCGGCCCCGGAGAAGCGGGCGATCTGGCGGCTCCCCTGCTCAGCGAGACGGTTGTCCCCCTCGGGCCCCCGCCCCTGGCTGCCGATGACAAGTGGGCTTTCAGTAGATATGACAGCCACTGGTGGGGGGTCCCTGGCCCCGGTCCATGTCTCCACACTTGACTTGCTCAGAGTTCACTGGCCCGAAATAATGTCCCCCATGCAAGTCGGCGGACGGAACATTCGGAGTGGACGGCTTGCTTTTTTTTTTTCCCCCTCCCTCCTTTTTTTTTTTTTTTTTTAAATACATTAAACATGCATTACTGGATTTCTAGCCGGTTCCTCTGACAGCTGTGGAAAAATAAAGAAAATTCAGTTTGAACTTAAAAAGCCGGGGCTTAATTTATATCCCGCACCTTTGTCTGCCTGGTTCTTTTTCCTCTTCCGATGGAAAGGCCCCAGGGAGCGGGAGACACAGGCTCTGCCACCCCACGTGGCCCCGTGGTGCCCAGGCCTTAATAGGGGCGCCCAGTGGCCAACACGAAGGGGAGTTTTCAGATGGAAATGCAGCCAGACAATGCGGTCATCTGTCTTGCAATCTGTTTTGAAGGGGGGAAGGAGAGAGCCGGCCGGGAAGGGAGTCGTTTCTACTGGGGAGGTTTCATTCAGAGCGTTTTATAGGAAAAGACAGATGTCATGAATACTGATGTGGACGGCCCGGGCCTGGTAGTTTTTTTTAATTTTCTGAGTTGTAAAGACAAAGTGTTTTAATAACACAGGGAAACACATGTTGATGGGAGGGCCCTGGATTCATTCGGATTTCTTTAACTCTCTTTCTGTCTCTGTCTCTTTCTTTCCTTCCTTCCTTCTTTCTCTCTTGTTCTCCCCTTCTTCCTTTCTTTCTCTCTTTCTTTCCCTCCCTCTCTGTTCTCTCTCTCCCCATCCTCTCCTTCTTTTTTCTTTTGGTGGGGGGGCGGGTGCACAATTCTCTTGGAAATAGTCATTTCTCTGTGCCAAGGAGAACAGGGAGAGGGAGGCAGGTGCGCACGCTGGCATCTGAAGACCCAAGCCCGGAACGCCGTCTCCCTGCGGCCCGTCGTGGGGTTTGGGGTCACAAGAAGCATTTCCTTTCTGCGTCTTTTGGGCCCGCTGTCCAGCAGAGAGAAGGGGCCTGCCTTGCTGATGGGCTTCTGCCTGAACCTCACAGTGTTACTGAGTCAGGGGCAGGACAGCTGAGCTAAAAGAGGTATTGGTTCATGCAACAAGCATTTATTAAGCACCAAGTGTAAGCTAGGAGCTAGGAAAGAAGAGTGGGTCAGACAGGCTACCTGTCCTTAAGGAGCCACCGGTCAGAGCGAGGGGGCAGAGGGCTGGACGGATAAGGGCAAGTTCGTCACCTGCAGGGGGAGGTCCCTGCCTCGGCTGCTCTGGGAAGGGGGAGCCGTGCCCCGAGGCGAGCTTCTCACCCCAGGCAGCACGCAGGTACCTCCTGCATCCCCGTGACCTTGATGCCACCGATGCTAAGCTTCCCATTTGACAGAGAAGGAAACTGAGACCCAGATCCCAGAGTGATAGGGCCCCAGAGAGGCAGTCAGAACTGACCGTTGGCCCCAGGAGCCCAAATCAGGGCGTGGCTCACCCCTTGCATCCTGGCTGCGGAGAGGGCCCAGCAAGGTCATCCAATGAGACGCCATTCGTGGACGCAGCTCGCACCCGGCGGAGGCCCATCTGAGATCAGAGCTATTTTTTTTTTAATTGTAGTAAAATTGAACATGATGATTCGTCACTTTAGCCATCTGGAAGTATACCACTCAGTGGCACACATACATTCACAGCATCAGCTGACCATCAACACTGCCTGGACCTCAGATGTTCATCGGCCGCTTCCACGAACCCCAGGTCTGCAACTCCCTTCCAGCTGTGCTTCCTCCGCCCACCCTGGGTCTCCAGGTTCCTCAACTTCTTCCACAGGGAAAAGTCAAAAACCTGTTGGCAAGGCACCTGTGAGTCATCCCAAGGCCTCAGGTGACCCTCGGCCCACTCACCCTTGGGTCCTAAAGGGCTGACATGCCAGTGGCCGGGGCCCCCTCTCTGGGCCTGGGAGCGTGGGAGGCAGATAGTGAGGTGATGGGGAAGAGCAAGGGCCCCAAGGCACACCCACCCCTGGCCATTCTGAGCCGAGGACCCGTGGTCCACAGACCAGGGCTCAGGCTGGGAGGGGGAGGTGGGGGTGAGGTTGGGGGAGGGGCAAGGACCACGAGGCAGGGGTGTCAGGGTGGAGAGAATGCTCCCCGGAGACAGATGCAGCCCAACTCCACTCTTACCAGCTGGTGGCCCTTGCACAGCTCTTTAACCTTTCTGTACCTCGGTCGTTTCCTCTGTAAAATGGGTCTGATGAGTCTCGTGTCATAAAGGTGCTGAGGCATCGTTGGTGCCCAGCTTAGAGCAGGAATGCAATACTGCTGGCCATTCGAGGACCACGGACATTCCACACAGACACCCTTAGCAGGAGCGCAGGGAAGCCAGCTGGGCGACACTGTGAAAGCAGACACCTGGTCCCAGAGCTTGGCCAGAGGTGTCTTCCCAGGATGCTCTGTCCTTGTCTCCCCAATGACCTGTTTCCTCCTTCACCCTTAAATGCAGCCCACACCCCCTTGTCAGGGAAGGCCTCTCTGATCTCCCCTACCAGGACAGACCCTTATCCCAGCTCCCACAGCCTGGACACAGATGCTGTCCCCTACCTCTTCTCTCGGTGGGCTACACCCAGCTCCCCAGCAGTGTGGAGGCTTGCTGACACCAAGGAGAGGGGTCCCGGGTGACATTCATGATGGGTGGGGCCCCACTGAGGCAGGAGCCCATCCCCTGAGACCTGCCCATTCACAGCAGGGAAGCACGTGGCCTCTGGTGATACAGTCTGGGGCCCTTGAGGGGCCAGCTCTGGTTCAAGTGGGATGACCCTGGGAGGGCAGCTGTTCTTAGTT
>NW_011494652.1:3100502-3102728 GCF_000754665.1 Bison bison bison | reverse complement strand
GCATTCCCCACACAACCTTCCACTGCTATTTTAGCTCATCTTTCCAGGGTGGGCAACTCTGGGCTTAGCTGGGTGGATCAGCCCTGGTCTTGGGGGAACAAGTGTGCATGGGGCTGGGGCTGTGCTGAGGAGTGGCACAGGGTTTGAAGGAAATCTGGACCACACTTCTGCTCAGATCCCCCCAGGAGTGGGATCTCTGCTTGTAAAGGCAGGTCCCGAGGGCGGTCTGCTCTCTGTCGCTGCCACCCACTGCTTCTAACCCGGATCTCTGCAGCCCCGGACCAGGAGCACACGCTCCATCCGTGTGGCGCACGCCCGCAGCTTCCTGGAATGCTGGGCCGCCTGTGCCGGGGGGCGGACGCGTGCCTGGAGACCGCAGGGAGGAGCCATCGTCCTGCTGGCACTTCAGATAAGGCTCAGTGCCTGGGCCCCCAGAGCCAGACCTGCATGTGCTGCTCTGAATTCATGAAAGTGGCACTGCTGGTCAAAGAGCGTGCCTCCGTCTGGACTGGGGAGGCGCGTGGCCGAAGTGGCAAGGGGTGGGGATGTCGCCAGCTGTGCCTCTGCCTGTCCCGTCTCACTAACCTGCTGCTGTTTCTTGCTCATCTTTGCCGGTTCGGTAGGTGCAGATAAGATGTTAGTCGTCTTGGCTTAGATTGCATCTCTTGATTATTGGCCACATCAAACATTTTGCTATCTGTCTTTATGGACTGTGCTTTCCTTTTCTGAATTACCCAGTTGTGTCTCTGATCCATTCTCTGCGATCGTGTTTCTCTGTCTTATTGACTCATGAAAGCTCTTTGCATATTACAGGTAGGAAGAAGAAGATAGATTTATGGGTGACATCTCTCTTGCCTGGAGGGGACAAACAGAACTTTCATCCCCTTCCTCAAAATTCAGCTGATGTTTGAAATTCTAACAGGGCTTCCCTGGTGGCTCAGACAGTAAAGAATATGCCTGCAATGCAGGAGTCCCAAGTTTGATCCCTGGGTTGGGAAGATCCCCAGGAGAAGGGAATGGCTACCCACTCCAGTATTCTTATAGTCCATTTCCCTCCACTTTGTTTTACATTTTTCTTTGCATTTTGCAGCTGTCTGGGCACAGACATCCCTGACGAGGCTAGGGAAATCTACAGGGGAACCTTGATCTTGGAGCAGAGTGCCCTCCCGTATCAGTTTTTCTGGGTCACCAGGTGCAAGAAAGGGTGTCTGAGTTCAAGTTCTCTGTCGCTTTCTCTGGCTGACAGACGATGGGGACGAGCCGGATCACCGCCATCCCCTCCAGACACGGCCCCCAGCCCCGCCAAACACGCGGCCACTTCTCTGGGGACAAACAGATTTTTCAAACAAAGTTTGCCAAATAAGCACAATTTTTTTTTCCCCCTCCAGGGCAGATGCAAACGGTCTTTTCAAATCGGTTTGGAGGAAAATAAATGAGCCCATGCTGGGGCTTCAATAAATCTTTGCGTAGCCACAAGGGTGAGTTTTGGGCCCGATGAAGGGCTCAGTGTGTGGCTTATGAATGATGCCCAGTCACGGCTGCCCACCCCCGCCTTCCTCTCTGCCCCTCCTCTGCCCCCCGACCCAATTTAAAATCGGACATTTAATGTTTTAAGACAAAGGGACCTTTGGGCCTTTCTCCCCATCCTGGAGGAAGTCTCCCGGTGAAATATTTGTCATAGCTGGGCTCCGCGTGTGACTGGGGTCCATGTCTCCACGCCAGGGCCTGTCTCCAGGGGATGATCCATGTGCCCACCTTCTGCCCAGCGGCTCGAGGACCCTCACCCCAGCTGCAGGCAACTCTGGTCCCCCAGGGCGCGCCCCTCCTCGCCTCCGCACTGGATCCAGGAGACTGAGGAGCAGCTAGCCCCACCCACCCGGGCGCTGCCTCCTGTCCCGTGGCCCCCGCGCTGTCCCCATCCCCTGTCCAGATCGTGGCCGGCTGAGGGTTGCTGCGGGAGTTCTGAGCCTCTTGCCAAAGTCCAGCCTGTGTCCTCTGTCCTGCAGCCTGTTTCCCCCCGCCCTTTCTCTGGTGTGCGCTCTGTATCCATTGCCCCACTCCAAGCACGTGGCTCAGGTGACTTTGCACCTGGGGTGATCCTCACCTGCCTGGCCCATGCGGACGGATCCCATGCTTCCTTAAGGGTTGGCCCCAAGGCTCCCTGAGGCCGAGATGCCACGCTGACTTCCCACCCCGGTGCCTAGCGGCTGCCCCGCCACTCAGCAC
>NW_011494652.1:3094584-3100402 GCF_000754665.1 Bison bison bison | reverse complement strand
GGTGGTGTGCTGAGCGCTGGCCCCATCCTTCGGCTTCCACCTGGTGCTGCCCTGGCTCTCTCACCTGTCTCCTCCCTCTGAGTCTGTCTGGCTCCCTTCTTAGAGGAACGTCCAGGGTGAAAGGCAGTGCCAGGTGTGGTTCACGTGCCTTGCACAGGCCACGGGGTGGTGGGGCTGGGGGAGTCAGTCCAGGCAGGCCAGGAGGGGGCCTCGGCACCCAGCGGGGAAGAGGAGTCCTTCGCTGGCTCTGTGACACATGGAGGAGGCCACGTGCCCATCCTTGCCTGAGCGTCCCTACTGGGCTGAACTGTGTCCCCCAGCTCATATCAACCTGGAACCTTAAAACGTGGACTTCCTTGGAAATAGAGTCTTCGCAGATGTAATTAAAATAAGGATCTTGAGATGTGATCTTCCTGGATGAGGGAGGCTCCTTCTGTTGTAAAGGATAGGAGAGGAGAAGAGAGACACGCAGGAGAGCCATGTGACGATGGAGGTAGATGCTGAAGGGTCGTGGCCACAGGCAGTGCTCCCTGGAGCCCCCAGAAGCTGGAGGTGGCAGGAAGAATCCTCCCCTGGAGACTTTGGAGGGAGCCTGGCCCTGGGACAGCTTGATTTTGGACTTCTGGTCTCCAGAACCCTGCTATTTTAAGCTAGCAGTTCTGGGCCACTTTTTGCAGTGGCCCCAGGACACTCACACAGCATCCATTGCCAAGGGGACTAAGAGTCCTTTATAAAGGAGTATGTGGCCATTTTCAGGCTTCCCGGGTGGCTCAGTGGTAAACAGTCCGCCTGCCAGTGTAGGAGACGTGGGTTAAATCCCGAGGTCGGGAGGAGGAAATGGCAACCCACTCCAGTCTTCTTGCCTGGAGAATCCCATGGACAGAGGAGCCTGGCGGGCTTCAGTCCATGGGGTCGCAAGAGTCGGTCATGACTGGGTGACTCACACACACAGCTGTGGCTGTTTTCGATATGTCCTCTTTGAGCTGAGGAGGTCTGCCCCCGATCCCTGCTCTCCAGAGTTCTTGTCTGCTGGCCGAGAGCCGCATACCTCATCTCCTCGAACCCTCCGTCACCTGGGGAGACACAAGTTGCTGTTATTCCTTTCACGGGTGGGAAACAGGCTCAGAGTGGCGGGATCATAATCACAGTGACAGAGCTTGACCGCCGAGTTGGCTCAGCTTATGGCCTCTCCGGTGACTTGCCCCAGGCCCTGGAGGGATGCAAGGGAGCCAGAACCAAGTCTGATCGTCTGGTTTTGTGGCTCCAAATGGTTGCTGGTACCTGTGAGACCACTTGGGTGGGACCCCATGGACTTCCTGCTACCAGTGAGTTTGCCCAGGAAGCAGTAGTGAAAGAGAGTCTCTCAGTCGTGTTCGACTCTTCTACTCTCCATGACCTCATGGACTGTACAGTCCACGGAATTCTCCAGGCTGGAATACTGGAGTGGCTAGCTGTTCCCTTCTCCACGGGATCTTCCCAACCCAGGGATCAAACCCAGGTCTCCTGCATTGCAGGCCGATTCTTCACCAGCTGAGCTGCAAGGGAAGCCTGGACTTCTCGATATCAGCAAGTTTGCCCAAGAAGCAGTAAGGATTCTCTGAATGACTGAGTGTCTGACTGTGGAGGAATGGCTGGGTCCATGAAGTTGTTCGGTCAGACTCCAGGGATAGGGATAACAACCACTGGTAACTGGGTCCTTTCTCTTTCCTGTCTTCCATGCGTGTATTTGCTTGAGGAACAAGCAAGAAGCTGTGAGCAAAGAGCAAAGTACAGGTCAACTTACCGCTATTGTTTTAGAAGGAATGGCAGGGGTTTTGGGGCCCCGTTATCCTCAACTACTCCTGGAAACATGACTTGTGGTGGATGGCTTTCATTCTATAAGCAGGACTTGGACTCATGGTGGATAGAAGGTGTGAGTCGAGGCCAGAACACTGGGTAGGGCTGTCATGGGGGCAGAAGAGGAGTTTGGAGGGTCTTCATTGCTGGAAGCTTTGAAAGTCCAGGGGAGGCCCTTGGATGTTGTCCTGTGGACACTGGAGACTCTTAAAGGTTTGGGCAGTGACGTGTTTGAGTCTGGCTCTGGGAGGATGAACCCAAAGGTGGGTATTGGAAGTGGGACCTCAGAGAGGGACTTATCATTGCCCAGGTGCCAGGTGGGCTGGGCTACAAGCTAGTCGTTCACTAAGTTACTGATGGAGACTAACTAGCTAACCAACCAACCAACCATCCAATTGAATCCTTCCTTTCTTCCTTCAGTGAGGGGTGTACCTTGCTCCTCTTGCAATGCCCCTTTGGCATAGTCCATCTGGGGAGCGGATGGCTCACCCTGTTTTCTGAGAATGCTCTGGGTTGTGTCCCTTGGTGATTCAACCACACCGCATCCACAAATGGTCAACGTCTGGATGTGTTCTCAGAAGACAGGGAAAGCCAAGTCTTGGAGTAGGCTTTAGGGTCTCCCTAAAGGCTGCATGCACATCTTGACGGTGGTGGCGCTGTTCAGTTGCTAAGTCATATCCGACTTTTTGCAACCCCATCGACTGCAGCACACCAGGCTTCCCTGTTCTTCATTATCTCTCAGAGTTTGCTCAAACTTATACCCATTGAGTTGGCAATGCCATCCAACCATCTCATCCTCTGTCACCCCCTTCTCCTCCTGCCCTCAATCTTTCCCAGCATCAGGATCTTTTCCAATGACTCAGCTCTTCCCATCAGGTGGCCAGAGTACTAGAGTTTCAGCTTTAGTATCAGTCCTTCCAATGAGTACTCAGGGTTGATTTCCTTTAGGATTGACTGGTTTGATGTCCTTGCTGTCCAAGGAACTCTCAAGAGTTTTCTCCAATACCACAGTTCGAAAGCATCAGTTCTTTGGTGCACAGCCTTCTCTATGGTCCAGCTCTCGGTGTGGTCCATGCTGTATCAGAAACTACAGCTGGAGGCTTCAAATTCCTTTGCCCTGTTCAACCACTGTCATCAGAAGCTTTAGCCCTGGCTGGGACCTTGGAGAACTTTATTCATTCTGAGGTCTGGTCTTTTCATCCAGAGAAGATTCCAGGTTTATCAATGATGACAATGATCCCACAGCGGGGACACTATCAGGGCAGGGACAGCTAAAGGTGGGAGTTCCTCTGATTCTCATTTAAATGAGGAAACCAAGACCCCAAGTTGAGTGACTTGCCTAAGATCATTCAGCCAGCCTGAAAGGAAGGGAGCCAGGATCCAAATCCTGGTTCGTGTGCTCCAGAGCTGGGAGGCTTTCCTGCCAAGCCAACGGGAGACAGCTTGTGTCTCCTGGCTGGGAGCCACCTCCCACCTCCCTGCTTCCCCAATGCATTTGACACAAAGGCTTGTCTCAGGGAGTCTGGCTGGTTTTTCAGCTCCAACCTGGCTCAGAATCCCATCTTGTCTGTTGGATCCATTCCCGGTGAAGAAGTGGGTGGGCTAGTAACAGCAGAAGGAATCTGGGCCCTACCACCCATCCATCTATCCACTCAATTATCCACCCACAACACGCCCATCCTCCCATCCACACACCCTTCCATCCATCCATCCACCCATCCACTTATCCATCCATCCATCCATCCATTTATGCACCCACCCACCTATCCATCCATCCGTCCATTTATCCGCCCATCCATCTATCCATCCAACTACCTATTCCCATGGCCATGCATGCATGCATCCGTCCATCATTTCGCCTCTCTATTTTTTGAACATCTACCTGTGCTGGGTCCACTAACCTTCACTGCTAAGAGAGGAGATTTACCAGAGAGAATATAAAAACAAGTACAGAGCAAACTCATTCCTTGTGCTTCCAAAATCTAGTTTCACAAACACATGGGCTGTTTTTTAAAAATATATAGATTTTATTTACTTTTTAAATGATTATTTTTGGTTGCGCCAGCTCTTTGTTGCTGGGCCCAGGCTTTCTCTAGTTGCAGAGAGTGGGGGCTACTCTACAGTTGCGGGGTGTGGGTTTCTCATGGCTGTGGATTCTTTTGTTGCGGAGCTCGGGCTCTAGGTGCGAGGGCTCTGTAGGTGCAGTTTGTGGGCACAGGGGTAGCCTTGTATCAGATTCTTCTCACGTCCTGCCTCCCATGGTCTCAACTCACTCTTCCCCAGGAGCCCTTTCTGCAGCAGCCAGCTCCGTGGGGTGGCAAGCGTCGGCTGTCCCTGGGCTGTTCTTTCTGCTCTGAACTTCTCAGCCATCTGACTCACACACAAGCCTAGAAGCGTGAAGGCTACCCTTGACCGTGGGGATGGGAGATATAGCCGGTGGGCAGACCTCCCTTTTTCCTTGTCTTGGGTTGACACTTGTGAGTGTTCCATGCGGCTTCTGAGAGGCCCCCAGCTGGTGGCAGCCTCTAGTGCCCACAGGAGTGCCAGCGTGATAGCCCACTCTCAGACTGGCTCATCCTCCTACCCTGTCTCTACATGTGCTCATTTGTTCATCCATTTGCTCATTCATTCATTCTCTCACTCACTCCTTGAGCAGGTTGCAGGTTCCCTCAGGACTGGGACCACCCCTGCCCTCCATCTGTTCACTGTAGTGACCAGACAGGCATTGTTGCTGAATGACTCTCGGTGAATTAAGTTGAGGAGGCAGGAGAGTGATGAAGGGGGCAGATGCTGGAGCCACACAGACATAGGTTCAAATCCCGCCTCCCCACTTTGCAGCAGTGAGATCTCAGGCATGCCATTCCACGTCTCCGGTCCTCGATTTTCCTATTTGCAAAATGGACATGACAGTACCTACTTGAGGAGTCCTGGTAGGGATGTGACCAGACCTCCTATTTCGGGCACGGAGCCTGGCATGCGGTGAGCTTGTGGTCAGGGCGAGGCATTGGCTGTCACTGATGGTGAGTAGGTGCAAGCAGCCTTAGGCAGTGGGGTTCCTGGGACCTGGCACCTCAATTCTGTTGGCCTGCCTCAGTCCCTGAGGCTACCCAGCACACCCCTTGGCCTTGGAGACTGCCAAGAGAATCAGCAGCCCGCGGCTCGTAGGTGGGAACCAAAGAAACAAACACCGCGGTCTCCAGGAGGGGACGGCACCGACCTGCCCAGTGGGGCACCGCCGGCAGGCATGGCGCCGCGATCAAGGGTGTTGTGGGGCAGAGGGCCTCACCCTGGACGCGAGACGTTTCCTTGGGAAAAAGATCGCTTCTTTATGTGTATGTCAGCTGGTTATGAAATGAGAACTGTTCAGAGGTTTAAAGAAACCCACCCTGATCTTTGGAAATCTCTGCCCGCCCTGTTCAAGTCCCAACAGCACTTGCCTGCCGACGGCTCATGAGTCAGAGAGGCTGAATTTGTGACTTTCATACCCTCAGAATTGGATTTAAAGATAATGAAAACTTTCCAGTAGGAAAATGCCTGATTTCTGAGGACATGCTAAGGAGCTGGTCACCTGATGGGTAAATACGGGCTTCCCTCGATGGGCCCAGAGAAGGATCTCCTTCTGGTAGGAATCATGGTCCCCATACTGGGCGGCAGGGTGTGGGGGGGGTGGGTCTTTTCTTGATGTTCTGGGCTGGTTGTCATTCTTAGAGGATCGGAAAGGTGGGATTATCTTCTTGTCCCACTCCTCTTTTCTTATCATCAGTTCATTTCAGTTGTCCTTTAGTGAAAGTGTCCATCTCATCTCCTCTGTAGCCCTCACATCCTCCCCAAGAGCCAGAGATGCTCATCACCCCGTTTTACAGATGGAGAAATCGAGGCTCAGGAAGGGAAACAGCCTGCAGGGCATGATGGACATGATGCAGCTGGGAGCAGCACGGCCGGGACTTGGGCCCAGGGGCTCAGTCTGTACGATGGTGGGTCA
>NW_011494652.1:3092016-3094309 GCF_000754665.1 Bison bison bison | reverse complement strand
ATGCCTCAGGCTCGGGGGCCTGGGTCCCCCTGGAAGCCCCGTCCTGCAGATGGCTCCCTGCTGCCCGCCTGACCACGGGCCCGTCCTGTCTGGAACCAGCCTTCTGAGCCTTGTCTGGCCTGCCCGCGCCACCCAGCGCCTTGGACCGCCCCCATCTGTCTCCCTGTGGAGTCTGGCGGGTGTCCCCTGGCTCAGGGCCTGGCTACAGCCTGGGAACCACCAGCCTTCATCCATGGCTCTTTGTCTGAATCATGAGCTGATCGGAGGACCTCAGAGAGCACGCGGTCCAGACCTCGTCCCTTATGGGTGGAGAAACCGAGGCACAGAAAGACAAAGGGCCCGGCGGTGGGACTCCACAGAGTCCTGTGGTCTTCCCTGTCTGCTGACACTGCTGTCCCCGGGGCCCCTCGTCCATGCAGTGTGGGTGCCGGCATGGGCAGGGGCCCCCTTGAGGGTCATGTGGGTCGATTTGTGTTCTGCCGAGGGGTCCGCCGGCCCAGCAAACAAGGGGCCAGGGGCTGGGGGCAGCAAGAAGGAGGGCTTGGGATCAGCCGCCCACCTTCCTTGGGGGGTGCAGCCACCTCTGCTGGTGGGTGTATTTGATGGGCCCTCTGACCCCCACTGTACCCCACTCCTTGGCACCCAGAGGGGTCCAACATACGTGTGCACACAATGCCAGGGAGCAACTCACAGCTCTCCGGACTTCCGTCTGCTGTGTGTGTGTTCCTGAGCAGAGGACCCAGCAAAGCTGTGCCCAGCCTCCTGGCATGGCTGTGGAGGACTCAAACAGGAGAGGGGCTGGGGACTCCTGCGACCTGCGACTTGGCCCTGTGGAGACGGTTCCAGAAAAGCCACCGTAACAACAGCAAGAGAAGTGGCCACAGATATATATCGAGTCTCTGCTGGTACCACTCAGCGTCTCACGGCAGCCCCACAAGAGGGGCAGGTGCATCTCCCCATTTCACAAATGAGGACGTGGAAGCCCAGAGAGGTTGAGTAACTTGCCGGAGCTCATACACAGAGCAGGCAGGGCCAGAGCTGTGATTTGAACGCAGACTGTTCCTATTCTTGAGCAGCACCCAAAGCCGCCTACAGAGAGGGGGGTGGTGACGAGAGGGGGGCCATGGGAAAGGTGTGAAGCTGGAGGGCGCGGAGCGAGCATCTGCGGGGGTGGGGGCAGGCCCCGCCCCCTCCCTGCATTCCGCCCGGCTTTGCTCGGGGCGCGCCTCCTTCCCACGGGTTGTGGCTCCAGGCCCCACCCTCCCACTGGCCTGTGCTGGGCGCCACTGAGCCACTGGCCGTCCCCACCTCGGTTTCTCCTCCCTGAAGCGGGGCCGAGAGCACCAGCCAGGCTGGCTGTCGTGAGGATGGGATCGGACACAGGCGTGGAGGCTCCAGGAAAGTCCAGCGTTCTGGCAGGAGCCCGCTTGGCGGCCTCGAGGCGGGGCTGAGGCTCCGAGCCGCCCCATCCTTGCTCCTGTGCAAATCCCTGTCCTCGGCTAATTGTTGGACCCTGGACAGCGGCCCGACTGGAGCGCTGTCTCTGCTGAAGGGCCCAGGCTGACTTGGCTGCCCTTCTGGGGCCTCTTGGAGGTCTGACAGGGGCCAGGAGGGGAGGGCGCAAAGTCCTCCATGCTCCAGCTCTGACTCCCCATCCCCCAGACCCCTCCATGCCTTGCTCCTCATCCTGAAGATGGACCCAGTGACCTGCCAGTCTCTTCCAACCTCAAGACTGTATTTTGAAACTCAAAAACAGAGGACCCCGCACGGCCACCCACCTCCCAGCCACCTGCCAAGGGCACCCATTTCCCTTTCTTCTCTGTGGGCAGAAGGCATTGCTGGCCGAATACCCTTTTCTAGGGGATGACCCCCTGTTATCACCAGAGATCCAGGCACTGTGACGCAGTGGGGGAAAAAAAAAGGGAAGTGTTTAGTTGCTCAGTTGTATCTGACTCTTTGTGACCCCATGGACTGTAGCCCATGGGATTCTCCAGGCAAGAATACTAGAGTGAATTGCCATGCCCTCCACCAGGGGATCGTCCCAACCCAGGGACTGAACCTGGGTTTCCCGCGTTGCAGACAGATTCTTTACCATCTCAGCCACCAGGGAAGCCTCTATGATGTAGAGAGACAGGTATGGATGGATGTGATGTTCCTGGGATTGAGCAATCCCAGAGGAAAGAGATCCTTAAATGGCGCAGAATAAGTTCAGATTTGGGGAAGAGGGAATTGTCAGAGACAGAATTCTCCAGGGCCACGCCATCCAACAGAAACCTAGGACCGGCCACAAACG
>NW_011494652.1:3089150-3091916 GCF_000754665.1 Bison bison bison | reverse complement strand
GAAAAAATTCACCTTCCACTCAAGAATCTAACATTTTCATATTAAAATGTGACAGGGGCACAAACGTGCGCTGCCGGTGTGACGTCACGCTTTCACAAAGGAAGAGCAAACAGGCGAAATTTATTTTAATAATACGTTTCATTTTCTTAATCTATGCAAATGTGATTGTTTCGGCACTTAATCCATCCGGAACACTCCTAGACACTGTGCACTTTTTGTTCACAGAAGGGCTTAGAAGTCCAGCACTTCTCATTCAGTCACACTGCACGTGCTCAGCTGTCCCGGGCGGCTGGCCGCTGCCCAGGGGACTGCATAGCTCCGGGGTGGAGGTGGGTTTGAGACCTGCCTGTACCACCCGCTGGCTGTGCTACTTATCCTTACGGTGCGCCAGGCACTGTTGTAAGGGCTTTATGTGTATTAGCTCATCTGACTCATTTCCACCTTTCAGTTGAAAGCCATGGAGGCACAGAGAGGCTAAGTCATTTGCCCAAGGTCACCCAGGGATCAGGGGGCAGGGCCGGGACCCGAACCCTGAGCTTTATGGGCGCTGCATACTCGATTCCACAGTCTGATCACTAATGGATCAGTGAGTCAGTTCACAGGGCAGCTCCCGGAACGGGGCAGGGCCATGGTTGTCTCTGTGCTCTAGGCTGTGAGTTGCCTGCATCACGCCAGCCGAAGGGCAGCCCGAGGCAGCCCTGGCTTTCTCTCCAGGGACTAGCTTTGCCTTGCCTTCCCACGGAGCCCCGTCTCGCTGCCGGGTGTCCACCCTGGGCCCTAGTGGGCTGGGCTCCCCCACCCTGGCCGCGCCCTGAGAGCTCGCAAGTTCAGGCTGAGACCTGTGGGAGCCTGGGCACTCCGGCAGGTGGGGGAGGCTGGGCCGTGTCCACGGATGGAGTCTTGCCGCCCTGCCCGCTGTCGCTGGCTGGGACTTTTGCCTGGGGATCTGAAGGATGCTGCCTTTTCTCTGGGGCCTCCTGGGCCCCTGGAAGTGGGTGTGGGTCTTGGTGGCCAAATGGGTTCATGGTCTGGGTTTGTTTTTGCTTAATTACAGTTCTCAGCCTCCTTGCTTTTCTCCCATTCATTGAAAATTACTTTTTTAAGTTGAATTTTTACCAGATTACTAAGTAACATGCACACATCTGGGTTCACACTTGGGTCTACACCGTGGAACTCCCCTAGATCAAGGTCATGCAGAATCCCATCCCCTACCAGGCTTCCTGTGACTCCACCCAGTCAACACCCTCCAACAACCCCAGACTCCACCCTCACCCTCCTCCCCAACCCCAGGGAGCACCCAGCCTGGTTCCTGTCACTATAAATTGCTTCCGCCCGTCTCTGAGCTTCAAATGGGAACCCTTCAGCATGTGGTCATTTCTACTGACTTTTGATCAGCATAGGCTTTTTGAGATTTATCCATATTGTTGCAGAGATCCAGGATTTGCTTTTTTTTAATTGTTGAGTTTTCTATCTTTGCACGAATTTAGCACAGTCAGTCCACTCCCCTGCTAGCAGACATATGGCTCGTTTCCAGTCTTGGGTCTGTGAGCCCTGCAGTCGGTGCACGTCCTTGGCGGGTAAAGGCATTGTTTCTCCAGACTGGAGATTCTGGGCCATAGAGTCGCATTCGTTTATCTTTAGAAGGTACAGCCCCTCAGTTTCCCCAAGTGGTTTGCTTCCTCTTATTCTCCTGACAACAAGGCACGAGGGTCATGTTGCTCCATGTCCTCGCCAGCATTTTGTATCGCTAATACTTTTTTTTTGGTCGCACTGCACAGCATGAAGGATCTTAGTTCCCTTACCAGGGAGCGAACTTCTGCCCCCTGAGTTGGAAGCAGGGAGTCCCAACCACTGGACCATCGTGGAAGTCTCTCACGCGTCCTTTTCATTACAGCCGCTGTTGGATGTGCAGTAAGCACGCTTTTCATTGCATTTCTCTGATGACGGAAGGTGTGGAGAACCTTTCTGTCTCTCTCCTGGCCACTTGGCGAAGTGCCTGTTAACGCCTTTCCTCTGCTTGTAAGAAAATTAAGTTGTCTGTCTTTTTCTTACTGACCTCAGAGACCGTTTTTATATTCCAGCTACAAGTCTTTCGCTGGAGCTCTGTATTGTGATTATCTTCTCCCATTCTGTGGTTTTCAGTTTTTTAAAATTTATTTATTTGGCTGCGTCAGATCTTCGTTGCATCATGACTCTTCGGCTGTGGTGGACGGATTCCCTAGCTGTGGTGCGTGGGCTCGGGAGTCACGGCATGTGGGCTTAGCTGCTCCAAGGCATGTGGGAGCTTATTTCCCTGACCAGGAATTGAACATGTGTCCCCTGCATTGCAGGGCAGATTCTTAACCACTGGACCACCAGGGAAGTCCCCCTTTTTAGTTTCTTAATTGCCCTTTTTTTCCATTTCTTTAGCTTCTTTTTTTTTCTTCTTCAAAGATTGCACTTTTTATTTTGAGAGAAGTGAAGAGCCACATGCAGTTGTGAGAACACAGAGTGGTTGCATCTCCCTGTCAGTTTCTCCAGTAACATCCGTGACATCGTGTGAAACCATAGTGCAGCAGCATAGCCAGGACACAGGCACGGATGCAATCTACAGAGCGCTCCATCACCAGCAGGGTTCCTAGGGCTGCCTTTCTAAGAAAAAATTGGAGGATAGTAGAAACTAACGATGTTGTTAGTTTCTGCTGTACAGAATTCTGCTGTACAGTTTCTGCTGTACAGGGGAATCAGCTCTATGTATACATAGGCCCCTCCCTCCCACCACCCCCA
>NW_011494652.1:3087071-3089050 GCF_000754665.1 Bison bison bison | reverse complement strand
CCAGTCCCACCCGTCTAGGTCACCCCAGAGAATCAATCCGAGCTCCCCGTGCTGTACAGCAGCTTCCCACCAGCCATCTATGCACACGTGCTGGTGGGCACATCTCAGCGCTGTTCTCTCAACGCGTCATACCCCTTCCTGCCCCCGCTGTGTTCACAAGTCATGTTGCCTTTTTGTAGCCACACCTACTTCCCTCCCGTCCCACCCCGCCCCTTAATTCCTGGCAACCACAGCTGCCACGATTGGAACCACAACAGAATCACGACCTGTTCTCCGTTTCTACAACTTTGTCATTTCAAGAATGTGACATAAATCAAATGATACATTCGTTTTTTTCCACAGTTTTAGCACACCTCTTCAGGAATGCATCCAGCTGCCCTCTGCAGCAATAATTCATCCCTTTGCAGTACTGAGTAGTGTTCCATGGCGGGGCAGGGGATAGAGCATGGTTTGTCTGATCATTCGCATGTTGAAGGACCTTTTCATGTTTTCCAGGTTTTGGTTATTAATTACAAAAAAGCTACCATAAATGTTTGTGTACAGGTGTGAACATAACAGTCATCTGGGGCAAGAGCCCAGGAATGTAACCGCTGGGTCACATTGTCAGTGCATGACTAATTTTTAAAGAAACCCTCCAACTATTTTCCTGAGTAGCTGTCGCGTCTCGCGTTCCCAGCAGCCACACATGATGTATGCAGCTGTTAATACTGTGCGTTCTCACCAGCACTTGGCATTGCCGCTCTGTTTCGGTTTAGGTGTGTAGTGGTAGCTTGTTGTGGTTTCAACATGCATGATTAATGGCCAATGACGTCGAACGTCTGGCCATGTGCTTATTCGCCCTCCGAATATCTTCTTTGGGGAAATATCTCTTCATGTCTTTTGCTTGTGTTCTAATTGTTCGCTTTACTGTGGAGTTTTAAGAATTAAAAAAAAAAAAACAATCCTAGATACTTGTCCTTGGTCAGACATATAGATTGCATTTTTTAAAAAAACCAGTCTGTAGCTTGCCTTTTCATCCTCTTCACAGGGTTTCTGGGTGCGCCAAAGATTTTATTTTTGATGAGGTCCAGTTCATCAAGCTTTCCTTTTATGGGTGGTGCCTTGGGTGCCAAGTTTAGGAAGTCTTTGCCTAGCTCCAGGCCCCAAAGATCTTCTTCCATGCTTTCTCGACAAGCTTTATAGTTCTACGTGTTGGACGTGTGCATGACCCACGGAGTTAGTTTTCATCTCATTCATTTTTCAAGGAATTAGTCAATGTCACTTAAGTTGTCTGATTAATGTGTGAAGAGTTGTTCATAGTATTCCATTTTAGCCACTTGTCTTTAGGATTTGTAGACCCCCCGTGTCGCTATTAGTATCAGCAATTTGTATCTTCTTTTTATCTGTGTCAGTTTTGCTAGAGGTTTGTCCCTTTTATTGTTCTCAAAGGACCAGCTCTTTTTTTCTCTGATTTTCTTTGTTGTTTTGGTTTCCAATTAAAAAAAAAAAATTCTCCTCTTAATGTTTATTATTTCTTCTCTTCTGTTTTCTTTTAATTTACTTTGCTCTTTTTTCTCTAGGTTCTTGAGGTGGGAGCTTCACTTACTGATTTTTTTTTTCCTTTTCTTTTGTAATGCGTTTAATGCTATGAAATTTCTTCTCAACACTGCTTTAGCTGTGTCCCACGGATGCTTATAAGCTGTATTTTCTTTTTTATTATTATTTTTTGGCAGTATCACACAGCATGTGGGATCTTATTTCCTTGACCAGGGATCAAACCCATGCCTCCTGCTGTGGGGCTGCAATCTCAACCACTGCACCACCAGGGAAGTCCTGTAAGCTGAATTTTCATTTTCATTAAGTTCAGTGTATTTAAAAAAATAAAATCTCCCTTGAGACTACCTCTCTGACTCAAAGACTCTGTGGAATTGTGTTGTTTAGTTTCTAAATGTTAATAGAGATATTCCTGTTATCCTTCCTTTATTGATTTCTAGTTTGAC
>NW_011494652.1:3084834-3086971 GCF_000754665.1 Bison bison bison | reverse complement strand
CTAGTTTGACTCCACTGTAGTTGGAGAGCACTGTACAGCTTCTACTCTTTTAAATCTGCTGCTGCTGCTGCTGCTGCTAAGTTGTGTCAGTTGTGTCCGACTCTGTGTGACCCCATAGACGGCAGCCCACCAGGCTCCCCTGTCCCTGGGATTCTCCAGGCAAGAACACTGGAGTGGGTTGCCATTTCCTTCTCCAATGCATGAAAGTGAAAAGTGAAAGGGAAGTCACTTAATCGTGCCCAAATCTTAGCGACCACATGGACTGCAGCCCACCAGGCTCCTCTGTCCATGGGATTTTCCAGGCAAGAGTACTGGAGTGGGTTGCCATTGCCTTCTGTTGAGGTTTATCCGACAGTCCCGGATAGGGTCTACCTTGGTATATGTTCCATAAGACAGTGTGTATCCGGTGTTGCTGGTGGAATGTTTTGTATGGATCAGGTCCTACGTGTTGATGGTGGTGTTGATTCTCCCATCTCCTTGTTGATCTCCTGTTGAGTTGTTCCATCAACTGTGGGGAGAGGTGTGCTGCAATCTCCAACTATAATTCTGTATTTGCTTATTTATCCTCTCAGGTCTATTGGTTTTCCTTTGGCATTTTCAAGATTTTATGTTGTCTTTAGCTTTCAGAAGTTTAATTAGTATGTGTCTTGGTGAAGGTTTCTTTGATTTATCCTATTTAGGATTTACTGAGATTCTTGAATCGGTAAGTTTATGTCTCTTTACAAATTTGGGAAATTTTTAGCCCTTATTTCTTGGAGTATTTTTTCAGTCCTGTCATTTTTTTCTTTTACTTTGGGACTCTGATGACATGAATGTTTTATCTTAAAAAAAAAAAAGTTCCACAGACCCCTGAGACTCTGTTCACTTTATCTTAGTCTATTTTCACTCACTTCTTCTTTCTCACACTTCTCAGAGTCTATTTTCTCTCTGATGCTCAGACTCAGTATTTCCTATTATTCCGTCTTCCACTTCACTAATTCTTTCCTCTGTCTCTTCCATTCTGCTGCTGAATCTGTCAGTGAGTTTTTCATTTCATTTATTGAATTATTCAGTTCTAAAATTTCAATTTGGTTTTTCTTTATCTTCTTTTTATTTGCTGAAGATTTCTACTTATCATCTGTTTCTAATGTATTTCATAATTGCTTATTGAAGTAGCTTATGATGCATCAATGGGAACAGAGGGGAGGATACACTGGAAAGGCCAGGCTAGAGGCTGAAAGACCCATCGGGAGAATGACGCCCCAGGCTGATGAGTGCCCAGTCATGCCGTGGCATGGGGCTGGGAAAGGGGCCGGGGTGGCATCTGCTGCCACCACTCTGGTAATTGTCAGGCCAGGGAAGGAGCAACTGGGCTTTAATGTGGGTGCCCCAGCCATCCTCAGGGGCCCAGATCTCCTGACCACAGTCCTCTCAACACAAAGACAGTCTGGCCACGGGTGCACGGGGCCACCTGACGTGGGAGACGGCTGAAGTACAAGGAGGTTATTATGTGTGAGGTGCTGCTCTCCCCGAGGCCCTGTGGTACTCAAGCAAAGTAGACAGAACACAACTCAGGTCAAGTGGGAACATGTGAGATCAATCAGATAAGCAGGGCAGGTGACGCGAGCCCGTCCATGGTGGATCTGTAAACAGCGATCTCCCCAGTACTTGCGGGCGTGGAGAAAGAGAGCTCTTTTCGAAGTTTCTTCCTTCTAAACATGGATGCTGCAGTCTTGCTCTGACTACTGACTTGTCTGAAAGGCAGGGTCTGCTAAGTGCAGATCCCTGGTGGGGTGTCTTTCTAGCACCCCTTCTCTTGGAACAGGAACTTTTCTTGGACTCTCACGTGGGCATCCCACCCTTATGCTCTCTGCACCGCCCCACCCCACCCCCAGCCTGCCATGGAGATGGATCAGGATGGACAGCGGACCACATCTGTGCAGACCGTGTCTCTGCACTGATCACTTAACCAGAAGAATTGAAATGGGCCATGTTGGAGGGATGCCCAGGTGTCCCAAGAAGTAGAGAATAGAGGGATGAAGGCAACAGATAACAGAGGCCTTGGGCCCTCACTGAGTCATTTGTAGCTTTAGTCCCTGAGACAGGGTATTTCTGCAGGACTGCAGCTGGCTTTCCTCAGAGAGGGAGGGAGGGAGGG
>NW_011494652.1:3082903-3084734 GCF_000754665.1 Bison bison bison | reverse complement strand
GGTGGGCGATGGGGAGGGGGGTGGGAGAAATGTTCTGGAGCACTCAGGGAAAGTCTTTGTGTTCCAGAATTTTGCTTACAGCCCTCATGATGAGATGCTGCTGGGGGCTTGGTGTTGCTGAGGGAGTACAGCGGGGTGATATTTTTGGGGTTACAGTAAGGAGCCCAAAGTTTTAAGCAGAGAAATGATGTTTTCTTAAAATTCTGGCTTCTCTGATGGCTCAGCAGGTAGAGAATCCACTTGCAGTACAGGAGACACAGGAGATGTGGGTTTGATTACTGGGCCGGAAAGATGCCCTGGAGGAGGACATGGCAACCCACTCCAGCATTCTTGCCTGGAGAATCCCATGGACAGAGGAGTCTGGCGGGCAATGGTCCATGGGGTCGCACAGAGTCACACACAACTGAGCATGCATGCTTTTTCTCATAACTCTGGCATGATGTATAGAGAATGGAATTGGGGAAGCCAGGTGAAGGCAGAGAGAGAGAGTTGGGTCATTTCCTGTCCTCAGATGTGGACACTGATGCTCGGAGCAGTGAAGCAGCTTGTGGGAATTCAGAGCTGGGCACCATGGAGCTCGGCTTCGAGCTCAGGCAGTCTGCCTGGAGCACACGCCCTTCAACTGGCTGCTCTAAGCACCTGTGGTGGGTTGGACCGTGTCTCCCCGAAAGATGTGTCCAGTTCCTGGTGCCTGAGAACGTGACCTTGTTTGGAAATGGTGTCTTTGCAGGTGTAACTGAGTTAAGATCTTGAGATGAGATCGCAGTGAGTTTGGGTGGGCTGTGAGCCAATGACTGGGGTCCTCCTAAGAGAAAGGAGAGGGAGGTCTGAGACACACACACACACACACACAGTGAGGAGAAGGCCAAGTAGAGAAGAAGGCAGAGGCTGGAGTGAAGCATCTGCCAGCCAAGGGTGTCCAGGACTGCCGGTGGCCTCCAGCATCTGGGAGAGAGGCCTGCAGCAGACTCTAGAGGGATCGAGGCCCCGCCAACACGCTCATTTAGGGCTTCTGGCTTCCAGAGCTGGGAGAGAATGAATTCCTGTGGTAGTAAGCCACCCGTTGTGGTCATTTATCACAGCAGTCCTAGGACATTAATACAGCCTCCCAGGCCCCTTCTGGGGTGAGCCAGAGCTCCCCACATTTCCAGACACTCACCGAGTCTGGGAAGACCCTGAGCATCCAGACCTAAGTAGGACGGTGAAGGGACCCCCCTCTTTCTGCTGCCTGTTCTTTCCACGAAACTTCCATGAGGCCACCTGCTCCTTCAGGGCCCAACCTGAGCTACAAATGGCTTCAAACTGAGAGAAACGCAGAGAGAGAAGGGGGAGAG
Source organism: Bison bison bison (assembly GCF_000754665.1). Lineage (NCBI taxonomy): Eukaryota > Metazoa > Chordata > Mammalia > Artiodactyla > Bovidae > Bison > Bison bison. Next base: position 3,083,400 of record NW_011494652.1, on the reverse strand, counting down.
AGAGACGAGGAACACAGGTGGTTCAAGGAGGGCCTCTCAGGCTTCAGCATTCACAAGGATCATCTGGAGAGCTTGAAACACATCCCTGGGCACCGCCCCCACCCAACACCAAGAGGTTCTGATTCAGTAGCTGGAGGGGGGCCCAGGGATGTGCGTGTCTCACAAGTTCCCAGTGACGTTGCCGCTGCTGGTGGGGCCCATATGTGAGTAGCCCTGTTCTAGGCAGAGGCAACAGCTTGGACCAAGGATGGGCAACAAGGAGTGGAGTAGAAGGGGGTGGGGAATCCAGCTGGCATGGAGCACAGAGGCCCCACCTGGGAGCACTGGATGAGGGAGTACAGGTGGGAGGCTCATGTCCGCGAGAGTTGGGGTGTGTCCAAGGCCAGGACGTGCAATCTAGGGTCTGCTCCTGGCAGGGAAGCCCTGCGTGGGCCAGGCATGTGCAGGAACACATGGGCTTGGGAGACCACATGGGCAAGCTGGGGCCTCGGGTCAAG
>NW_011494652.1:3077476-3082660 GCF_000754665.1 Bison bison bison | reverse complement strand
GGCGAGCTCAGCTGCAGGGGGCCCAGATTCAGACTGTCTTAAGGAGACAAAACTGAGACGAGCCATATTGAAACCGGTCAGGAGGCCTCAGAGGGAGCCTCTGTCCTCCTGCGATTGTTCACGAAAGGCAAGACCCCTTCCATCTGCAAGGCTAGGTCCCTGGCTTTGCAAATGCAGCCCACCCCCCACGGAGCCCCGCAAAGCCCAGACCGCTTAATGCAGCTCCGCGGGGCCCTCATAAACAGCCCTTCCCCAGCTGGTAGGAGCTGTTTTCTTTTCCCCTCTAAGAGGTTTGTTCCTGGTCATAAATTCTGCAGGCCCAGTCGGCCAGGCTAGGATGTACACGTTGGTAAACACTGTAGTTAAAAACACGCTTCCCGGCTGAGAAAGGGGGCCAGACAATGGAGCCTTGTCCCCGGCAGCAAATCTGACGGCCACCTTCTTTGATTCCTTAACCTTGCTGCAGGCTTGTATGAAATTGGCCCCATTCTCCGGGGTCCATCAAACATGCATTTCAACTCCTTCATTAGCATCATCCTCTGATCCATAACCGCTCGGCAAATCCAACAGTCATTTCGGTGAGGGCAGCGGCGGTTTCTATCTGGTGAACATCTAAAACTCCTTGACAAAGTTCCTTTTAAAATTTACTTCCTTTGTCCCGTCTTCGTCTTCTGTTGAGATCTTTAGTGGCCAATGTACTCCAAGATGACTTGGGGACAAAAATCCCGTCTGGCCCAGACAGTAAATCTAGCCTCCATTCAGACGGGTTAAATGCGTGCTTTATGCCTATTGTCACAAGCTCTCCAAAGCTCCTGCGCCTTTAAGGGTTTCCTACAATAAATTAAACCCATCACACCGTGGTCGTGGTCGAGGGAGGGGACCAGTCCGGCTGCTCTGCAGTGCGGAGGGCCCGAGTTCGTGTTGGCCTGGTTTAAACGGGCTGGCAGGATCGCCAGGCCCAGGGCACCAATCCCTCCGGCCCTCTGGCCTCGGGATACTTCCGAGTCTTGCTCGAAAGAGGCCAAAACCCGACCCCAAGCGGATGTGGCCAAAACGCACTGGCTGGCACAGGAAGACCTGGGGTGGAGGAGTGGCTTGCTCCAGGCTCCACCACTCCAGGAGCCTGGCTGCATTCTCATCCCATCTCCGGGTGACATCCCCAGGCTCCCTCCTGTTTTATCACAGCAGGCTACTTAAGGTTCCAAGGCAGCAAGACTTCTTTCCCAGCATTCCCTAGGCAAGAGCCTCATTGGCTGGGAGGCACTTTAGTATAAAGACACAGATTGAGAGTAGAGGGATGGAAAAATGATAAACCAGGCAAATGGTAAATATAAGAAGGTGTATTAGTGAAATAAAACAGGCTTGAAGACACAGTGTAATGCTGAGGTAAAGGGGAACATTTTGTAAATACAGATATCTAATATATTTAGTAAGTGGTGAAAAAAGCTGAGAGCCGAAGAATTGATGCTTTTGAACTGTGGTGTTAGAGAAGACTCTTGAGAGTCCCTTGGACTGCAAGGAGATCCAACCAGTCCGTCCTAAAGGAGATCAGTCCTGGGATTTCTTTGGAAGGAATGATGCTAAAGCTGAAACTCCAGTACTTTGGCTACCTCATGAGAAGAGTTGACTCATTGGAAAAGACCCTGATGCTGGGAGGGATTGGGGGCAGGAGGAGAAGGGGACGACAGAGGATGAGATGGCTGGATGGCATCCCTGACTCGATGGACATGGGTTTGGGTGAGCTCTGTGAGTTGGTGATGGACAGGGAGGCCTGGCATGTTGCGATTCATGGGGTCACAAAGAGTCGGACACGACTGAGCTACTGAACTGGACTGAACTGAAGAAGCCCTCATAAGGAAGATACATGGCTTGAGTGCTTTCATGACACGGCAGCTGATTTCCCCCAGTTAGTGGTCCAAGAGAGAATAAACCATAAACCACAAAGTCTTTTATGACTTTGCCTCAGAAGTCACACAGCATCTTTCCTGCAGTATGTGACTGGTTACACAAATCAGCCCGATTCAGGGCGGGAGGAAGATGCCAGGGGCAGGGATCCCAAGGGATGCAGAGCATTGCCGACCATGGAGAATGACTACTACACTCTTCGCTCTCTCTGCTTGGCCTGTGGGTCTCCAGTTATATGTACAATAGGCCACTGGATATTGTCCTGAAGTCACTGACTCTGTTTTTTTCAGTCATTTTTTTTCCTTTTGTACTTCACTTTGGATAGTTTCCACTGCTGCGTCTTTAAGTTCCCCAATCTTTTCTTCTAGAGTGTCTAATTAGTTGTTCATTCCATCCAGCAAATACCTTATTTCAGATATTTATCCTTCATCCTTAGGAGTTTAATTTGGTCAGGTTGGTTGATAGTATGGTGTAAGTCACCTGTATTCTCTTGATTGTCTGTCTCCTTGATCCACCAATTAGTGAGAGAGGAATGAGGTCTTCAACTATCACCCTCGATGCATCCATTTCTGTTTCCAGTTCTGTCCATTTTTCTTGGTGTGTTTTGACCTTCTGTCACTTAGCGCACACATTTAGCATCGCCACATCTTGGTTAAGTGACTTTTTTATAGCACTGTGAAATTTCACTCTTTGTATCTTTTTTCCATCTCTTTAAACCTACTTGTGTACTTAAATCTAGTGTGGTTTCTGTATATAGCCTGGAATTGGGTGTTGAGCTTTCATCCAGCCTGACAGTTTACAAACAGAATTCTGAGTGTGACTAAATACTTTCCTCTGACTCAAAATTGCCACCATATGTCCTATGTCACTTTTTTCAGAGCCCCAGAATATGTCTCACTCTCATTCCTCATCTTAAATTGGCCCTCCCTAGTCAGCAGGGAGAATGATTCCATTTCACGGGTGTGGGTGCTGAGACTCCAGAAGGGGTGTGACGTGCCAGAGCCCCTCCCACCGGATTTTCCAGCTCTCCTGTCCACACTGCAGCTGCAGAGCCGGGGAGAGAGGGGTGACCCTGAAGTGACACTGTGGGCTGAGAAGGAGACCCCAGCTTCCAACAAGGAGCTCCTCCTCCTTTGCACAAATAAGTGGATCGATAAAGGCTGTTTCACATTCACATTGGACTGATCAGGAACCACCGCCCCCCTTCACCAACCACATCAGAGGGTACATTTTCCCTTTCGACACTGAGGTGAATTTTCCGGAAACTATAGGAGGTAGGTTTGCCTTAGAATTAGTTGGCAGCTTGTACCTATTGTTTAAAAAGAAAAAGAAAAGGTCTTATAAACCTCTGCCCACATCTTCAATGCTGGGAGAAAGTGTAATTGAGAGATTTAGGAATATTTTTTAAAAGAAAACCTCACAGCCTTCTGTTTGGCGTATGGCTGAGATGGGGCAAAAAGGGAAACTGAGCTGCCTGAGCTGGGGGATTGAATATCAAAGGCAGTGGTCTGCCTGAGTGTGGTGTTGCTCGGGCCCCATCTGGACCCCTGCCCCCATGCCACAGTCAGGAGGTGGTGGATGGGGAGGGTCTCCTCTCTCGGGTCACTTGATCTGTTCCCGCCCACCTCTCCCACCCACCTTCTGTGGGCTCAGATTGGCCCTGGAAACCATCCACATGTCTGCAAGTGACATTCTTCATCTGTCTGGATAAATCAGGAGGGGACTGATGCTTCTGTTGGGTTTTCCAAACCTTGAAGGGCATTTAAATCTGCAACCTCTTGACCAGCATGGGGAACCTCTGCGAGGACCTGTGGGAGGCAGCGGGGAGCCAGACTCAAGCTCGGTCCTGGCGACCCGGTGTTCAATGATGGAGACACAGTGACGGTTAACACCTGAGGCTCAGACACGAGAAGCGTGTCCACGGGGCTCCAGCACAGCCTCAATTGTTGAGTGACAGTAGGACAGCCAAGGCTCCGGGGTCAGAGAAGGGATTCAGAGGCAGGGCTGATAAAGGCTGATGAGCTAGCACCTCCGATGTGCTCCCATGGGAGGAGGCACATTTGCCCAGGATGGTAGCAGCTTGTATCTATTGTTCCAAAGGGATAAAGGGCTTGTGAACATCTTGCCTCTGTTATTTGTGGGATGATGTGAGCCTGATTCTTTTGCACAATCTCTTTGGCTTGTCTGGGGCCAACCCATCAGAATCTCATTACCCTACATCTCAGCGAGGGAAACTGAGGCTGGGGGAACCTTCAGGCACAGTTGCAAAGACTAGCCTCTCAGCCACTCAGAGGAGGGGGCCTGTGTGTCCAAGGCCAGGTGGGGATGGGGTGAGGCTGAGGGCTCTTTCCTTACACAGGAAGCAATGAACCTATATTCGAAAGCAGGCTAGCCCAAGACACGTCCAGACCCAGCAAGTGGCACAGCATAAGCAGACCCAAGGGGCTGGGCAGTTACTGGATGAGGCTGAGGCTGTACCAGGAGCCTGGAATCCCAGACAAGGTGTAGCCTGAGTCCAGCATGGCTGTCCTCCTGCTAAGATCACCTCTGTTGTAGCTCCTTGGGTCTGGATGGGACGGGACAGGACTCAGGGATGTTGTTTTATTTTACAGATGAAGAGACCGAGTCACGGGGGGAGTGGGGAAATTTCTGGAAGTACCAGATGAGCAGATGGTCAAGCAAAGATGAGACCAGCTTCGCTCCCCTTCCTGGTGGTCTCTCCATTCCTGGTTCACATGCTCCCCTTGCGGGTAGGGTTTCTTTGGGGCTGGCTTCTCTCTCTCCTGTGGTCGCTGGGGAAGTGAGTGATGCCAGAGGGCTAGAGTTCCTGAGCCAGATACCACCCCTGCCCCCCAAGAAACTGCAAAGTTTCTTTCATCCTTTCTCTGGGGAGTAGGTTGCATCTGGGTCCAGCCCAGGCATCTGACCTCTACCCAAAGAGTTTTTGAGGTCAGTGTGTGTGGCGGGGGTGGAAGGGGGCTGATGAAGAGGGTTTAAGGCTGGGCAGTTTCTCCCAAGCCGATGAAACTGAGACTTTTACTGGTTCTCCCACTTGATGAAAATCCCCTCCCTTGTCCTCAGTGAAGGCTTTTGGTGCTGGGGGCTGTGAGTTCTTTGTCCAGTTGTGAGTTCCCTTAGAGGCCCAGGAGAGACATTTGCAGGACAACGCCTAGGTCTCCAACCATGGGACTGAGCGCCTCCAGTTGGAGGTATCTGGAATTGTAGGTTTTAGAAGCTTGGATTGGGGCCATAATTGAGAGTCCTCCAAGTCCCAGTGCC
>NW_011494652.1:3076543-3077376 GCF_000754665.1 Bison bison bison | reverse complement strand
CCCAGTGCCTGTGGGCAAGGTCACAACCCTCATCCGATGCCTTTTGCTCTGTCTCCTCTCTGTCCCCCTCCAAGAGCATGGGCAGGCTGCTTTCTTGCTGTGAGGGGTTGGTCTGACTCCCTCACCACATTGTCAGTGAAGATACTGAAATTTAAACACTTCCCCTTTGCTTACCAGGATCCCTCCCAAGGGCTTCTCTGCCCCAGCCTACAAGTCACCCCTGACCCTGGGTCTTGTTTCTGGGTTGGGGGCTGGCTTTCAGGACAACTTGCTCCAGGTGGACCTCCTGGAGATTACTGCTCAGGGACCCAGTGATCAGGACTCAAGGCCTCCTGTTCCTTCTGGGACGAGAGGTGGCCAGGACCTACCTGAACTGCTGGCTTCTCCCCTGTGTTTGTTGGGGGTGTGAGTGATGCCAAAGAGCTAGAGGCCCCCAGCCAGATACCACCCCCTCCCCCCCAAGAAACTGCAAAGGACTTTTCCAATTTGGCTTTGGTGCTCAGTGGCTCAGTCGTGTCCAGCTCTTTGCGGCCCCATGGACTGTAGCCTGCCAGGCTCCTCTGTCCACAGAATTTTCCAGTCAAGAATACTGGAGTGGGTTGCCATTTCCTACTCCAGAGGATCTTCCCGACCCAAGGAACGAATCCAGGTCTCTTATGTCTCCTGAACTGGCAGGCAGATTCGTTACCACTAGTACCACCTGGGAAGCCCGATTTGGCCTTAAAAATAAACAAATCTCAGCCAAACCCAATCTCAGTTGGGTCTTTCAGCTTTGAAGTAGAAAATCACAAACGTGCTAAGGTTGAGTCTTTCAGCTTTGAAGTAGAAAATCA
>NW_011494652.1:3052618-3076443 GCF_000754665.1 Bison bison bison | reverse complement strand
AGAAAATCATATTACAAAGTCACCATCGTGCAAAGAAAAGCCAAGAATGAAACCCTGAAAACGCAAGGGAAAATGGTGTGATGGGGAAGGTTAGGCAATCAGTTAATCGTGCCACTGTGAGCTGTTTTTCTGCATTTAGTGACGTTTAAAATGTGTCACTTGTTCTGATTCCTCTTTCATTAAATTGACCATTTTGTACTTAATTTGTCTTTGTAATGTGGGTGCTTTTTCTTAAATGGGCCTCCAGATTGCATGAGCTTCAGGCCCCAGAAGTCCGGATCCACCTAGCCCCGGCCTTTTCTTTGCTCAGAGACAAGCTTTCCTCTTCTCACTCAGGCCCCGGGTGGGGTTCCAGGCTTGGTATTATTGCTCTTCCCACGAGGACACCCACTTGGAAGAGTCTCTCCCATCCTCCTAAAAGGAGTAAAAGCTGCCACTGGTATTCAATTCCCCAATCCCAGTGTTTGTGGGCACCTCGGGTCCCCATGGAGGCCTCTGGTGAAAGAGGAAGTGAGGGAGGCAGACGGGGTGGGGGCTGGTCTCTGAGATCTGGGTCAGAGCAGATGGCAGGAGCAGGTGAACAGGTGAGTAGGTGAGCGGGGCTCCAGGATACCCGCCCCCTCGGGTCTCTAGGGCCCACCTTTGCCCGGCCCAGGACTAGGTGTCAGAGGAAGCTGGCTCTGTGTGGAGCTGCTACCCCCAGTGAAAGCTGCCCTTCCCTGCTGAGCCGATACTGTGTAGACTGCTCCGTGACTGCAGAAGCCTGGCTTCTGGGGCTTGTGTGTGCATCTCTGTGGGTGGGTCCCCAGCTGAACCTCCTGAGAAGGAGAGGCTTCACTCCTGGGAGGCAGATCACACCAAGAGTAAGGAACTCGCCTCACCAGCACTTGATCCAGACCTGTTCAGTATGGCTCTTCGGCCTTACTGACGCTGGGCATATGTCTGTAGATGAACTTTATGGTTTCTCTTGGCTTGGGCTTTCAAGGAGTCCCAAGCAGTTACTCTGTAGAAGATGTACAGGAAATTATATACAGCCATTTACCCACCATATATCGATTCGTGTACCATCCAGGTATCCATATATTCACCCATTTACTCACATGGCCATCCATTCATCCACCCATCCATCCAGTCATCCACCCATCTGTCCACTAACTCACCCATCCATCAATCCATTGGTCCATTTGATTCATCCATCTATCCATCCATCTACCCATCTGTCCATCCATCCATAAATACACTCATCCACCTATCTATCCATCCATTCAGTCACCCCCTCCATCAATCCATGGATCCATTTGGTTCATCTGTACATCCACCCACCCATCCATCCATCCATCCACTCATCCATTGACCCACCATCCACCCACCCATCTATCTGATCAATGCTCAATGAACCACGTGTTATTCTGGGACCAGCTTTGGCTGCCTGGGGCAAAGGGGAATCAGATGTGGTCCTTTCCCTGAGTTGTTCTCAGCTCCATTCTGAAGAAAGATCAAAGTGAAACTGTTAGCTCAGTCCTGTGTCTGACTCTTTGTGACGCCATGGTCTACAGTCTACCAGGCTCCTCTGACCATGGAATTCTCCAGGCAAGAATACTGGAGTGGGTAGCCATTCCCTTCTCCAGGGGATCTTCTTGACCCAGGGATTGAACCTGGGTCTCCTGCATTGGAAGCAGATTCTTTACCGTCGGAGACAGAAGAAAGATCGGGGAGAAACAATTGCAGCGTGTCAGGATCCATGCTCTGGTTGATGTCAGTGCAGTGGGCACCCCAGGAGGATCAACTCAGCTGGAGGCAGACCAAGGAAGACTTCACAGGGGAGGAGGCCTTGACTCTGTCCTGAGGAGCACAAGGGATTCAGGAGGAGGGAGATGGAAAAGGACATTCCAGACCAAGAGACAGACCTCATCCTCAGCCTCTCAGGAGGGGTTCCGGAGTGTGGGAGCCAGTCTGCGCGGGTGTGCTTATCCCTTACCCCCCGGATTCCACACCCGTGTATAGTGCCCTCCACACCGAATCAGGCTTGGTCTGGATGATGGATTGCTGTTGTTGTGGAAAGTGGAAGTATTTAGTCACTCAGTCGTGTCCGACTCTTTGTGACCCCATGGACTGTAGCCCACCAGTCTCCTCTGTCTGTCGAATTCTCCAGGCAAGAATACTGGAGTGGGTAGTCATTCCCTTCTCCAGGGGATCTTCTGGACCCAAGGATTGAACTCGGGTATCCTATATTGTGGACAGATTCTTTACTCTCTGAGCCATCAGGCAAGCCCCTAGGGTTGCGAGGAGTCAGACACAACTGAACGGATAACACTTTTATTTTCTTTTTTCAGACATTCATTAATTTATCAAATATGTATTGAGCACCTACTGTGTACGAGACTCTTGCTGTGGGCTGTGACTGCAGCCATGACGATGTCAGCCGGGGACCCTGGCCCGCTGTTACAGCCCTTCTTTAATAGGGTCCCAGGAGATAGCTTTGTGTGTCAAAACTCAGCCTGGGGTGGGCCCTGCCCAAGTGGTGCTCAGCTCTGAAATGGGCCTCGGGAGGTTTTGTTCTGTTTTTAATTATTTAAAAAACAAACATTTAAAAATATTTAATTTATTTATTTTAATTAATTTAAATATTTATTTATTTAAATTATTTAAATTTTTTAAAAATGAGGGACTTTTAAAAATTAACATATAGTTGATTTACAATGATATGTTAATTTCAGGTGTACTGCAAAGTGAGTCAGTTGCTTACATATATTCTTTTTCCAGAATCGTTTCCACTATAGGTTCTTATAAGATATTGAATACAGTTCCCAGTGCTACACAGTAGGTCCTTGCTGGTTGTATATTTTATGTATAGCAGTTAGTCCCAAACTCCTAATTTACCCCTCCTACCCCCTTCCTCCCCTTTGGTACCACTAAGTTTGTTCTCTGTGCCTGGAGTATTTCTGCTTTGTAAATAAGCCCATTTGTATCATTTTTAAGATTCCACAGATAAGTAGCATCAAGTGATACTTGTCTTCCTCTGACTTGCTTCGCCTGGTATGATAATCTCCGGGTCCATCCGTGTTCCTGCCGATGGCATTATTTCATTCTTTCTTATGGCTGAGGAGTATTCTGAATTCATATATATGTATATATATATATATATGTATGATTTTAAGAGAAATGCAGGGCTGAATGAGTTACAAATTGGAATCAAGATAGGCGGGAACAACACCAACAACCTCATGTAGTGAATGATTCCACTCTAATGGCAGAAAGTGAAGAGAAGCCTCTTGATGAGGGTGAAGGAGGAGAGTGAAAGGGCTGGCTTAACATTAAGTATTAAAAAAACTAAGATCATGGCATCCAGCCCCATTCCTGCATGGCAAGTAGAAGGGGAAATTGTGGAAGTAGTGACAGATTTCCTCTTTGGGGCTCCAAAATCACTGCAGATGGTGACTGCAGCCATGAAATCAGAAGACAGTTGCTTCTTGGCAGGAAAGCGATGACAAACCCGGACAGCGTGTTGAAAAGCAGAGACGATACTGTGCCGACAAAGGTCCGTAGAGTCAAGGCTATGGTCTCCCTGGGGTCACGTGGTCACGTACGGTTGCAAGAGCTGGACTATAAAGAAGGCAGAACACCAAAGAATTGATGCCTTTGAACTGTGGTGCTGGAGAAGACTCCTGAGAGTCCCGAGGACAGCAAGGAGATCAAACCAGTCAATCTTAAGGGAGATCAACCCTGAATAGTCACTGGAAGGACTGATGCTGAAGTTGAAGCTCCAGTATTTTGGCCATCTGATACAAACAGATGACTCATTGGAAAAGTCCCTGATACTGGGAAAGATTGAGGGCAGAAGGAGAAGAGGGCATCAGAGGATGAGACGGCTGGACAGCATCACTGATGCAATGAACATGAACTTGGGCAAAGTCCAGGAGACGGTGAGGGACAGGGAGGCCTGGTGTGCTACAGTCCATGGGGTTGCAAAGAGTCTGACATGACAGGACAACTGAGCAACAATATATATATTTGTATATAGGTTTCTTCAATGTCTTGGCCATTGTAAGCAGTGCTGCTATGAACATTGGGGTACATATATCTTTTCAAATTAGAGTTTTTGTCTTTTCTGGATATATGCACAGGACTGAGATTGCTGGATTATATGGCATCTCAATTGTAGTTTTTAAATGAACCTCTTTATACTGTTCTGCATAGTGACTACCCTATTAATTTAAGCATTTTTAAGTTGCAGAGTAATTGAGCGGATTTAGAGATCCAAATGCTTCCTCTCCTCCCCACTGCACAGTTCCCTCTTTTACCGGCGGCTGGCATTGGAGAGCAGTCTTGATCTCCAATGTATTTGTTACAACCGACAAGGTGATCTTGACAGATTATGAGTAACTAAAGCCTATAGTTAACATTAGGGTTCACACTTCGTGTTGTACATTCTGTGGGTTTTGGAAAATGCGTAATATCACGTATCCGCCGTTATAACGTCCAGAATAGCATCTTCTGTGAACACGCTCAGTCGTGTCCGACTTTTTGTGACTCCATGGACTGTAGCTCACCAGGCTCCTCTGTTGATGGGATTCTCCAGGCAAGAATTCTGGAGTGGGTTGCCATTTCCTCCTCCTGTGTCACTGCCCTAAACATCCTCTGTGCTCCACCTGTTGTCCCTCCTTCCCCTAATCTTTTTACTGTCTCGTAGTGTTACCTTTCTCTCAGATGTCATGTAGTTGAATCAGACAGTATAGCCTTTTCAGACTGGCTTCCCTCACTTCTCATTTTTATGTTTCTTCTATGTCTTTTGTGGCTTGACAGCTCATTTCTTCTTCTTTTTCTGCTCTTAAAAATGAAGAAAGTTTTTGACTTCCATCCATTCATATGGTTCCGAATTTAAAAGGAACCCAAGTCCCCCTCTTACTCCGATCCTCTAGCTACCTGCTTCCCTTCCTTGGAGGCAACCGGTATTAACACTTTCTTAAAAGAACATCCTTCTGAAGATGATTTTATATGTACAGAAGCATTTTTCTTGCCCCCTTTTTTCATTGTGTTAGAATACCCATAACACAAAACTTACCATCTTAGCCTTTTTAAGTATGTATTTCAATGGTTTTAGATACAGGAAATATTTTGTGCAGCCACCACCATCAGCCATCCCATAACTCTTTTCATCTTGTGAATTGGGAATTGTCCTCACGAAATATTAACTCCCTATCCTCCCCTCTGCCAGCCCCCGGCATCCACCATTCCACCTCTTGTCTTTATAATGTTGGCTATTCAAAATGCCTGGCTCATTTTTTTTTTAATCATCAAATAATATTGCTTTTGTTCAGTCGCTCACTGTCCGACTCTTTGCGACTCCATGGATTGCAGCATGCCAGTCTTCCCTGTCCTTCAGTATCTCCCAGAGCTTGCTCAAACTCATGTCCATTGAGTTGGTGATGGCATCCAACCATCTCACCCTCTACCTCCCCCTTCTTCTCCTGTGGGAATCCTCTCACAGAGCCTCTGGTCATTCGACAGGGGAGCTGGTTTGAATCCTGGGGATCTTCAAAGGGTCCCCAGCCTGGTGAGCTTGGAAGCTCCTTCCTTCAACCTGTGAAGAGCCCACTGGGCTCCCTTTCCTTCCCTTTATATTTTGATGCAGCTGGTTTCTCTTTTTCAGTCCATGGGGTCGCAAAGAGTCAGATACAACTGAGCGACTAACACTAATGCATTTTTGAAAAAATGTATTTATTTTTAAGTGGAGGATAATTGCCTTACAATACCGTGTTGATTTTTGCCATACATTAACATGAATCAGCCATAGGTGTACGTATGTCCCCTCTGTCTTGAACCTCCCTCCCGGCTCCCATCCCATCCCTCTCCTCTCGGTCGTCACAGAGCACCAGGCTGAACTCGCTGCATCACACAGCAGTTTCCACTGCTTCTCTGCTTCACACGTGGCAGCGTGCGTGTCTCCACGCTCCCGACCAAGTTGTCCCACCTTCTCCTTCCCCCACCGCGTCCAAAGGTCTGTTCTCCACGTCCACATCTCCACTGCCGCCCTGCAAATAGCTTCATCAGTATCATCTTTCTAGAATCCGTGTATATGCATCACTATGATATTTGTTTTTCTCTTTCTGACTCACTTCCCTCTGTATAATAGGTCCATGTACTTCACTGGAACGGACTCATATGCGTTCCTGTTTATGGCTGAGTGATATTCCATCGTATGTATGTACCACAACTTCTTTATTCATTCATCCCTTGATGGGCGTCTAGGGTGCTTTCATGTCTTAGCTATTGTAAATAGTGCTGCCATGAACAGTGGGGTACATGTGTCTTTTTCATTATGGTCTCCTCAAGGCACAAGCCCGGTAGTGAGATTGTTGGGTCATACGGTAGTTTTAGTCCTAGTTTTTTTTTTTTTTTTTCCCCGAAGGAATATCTAGTGGCTGTATAAATTTACATTCCCACCAGCAGTGCAGGAAAGCTCCCTTCCCTCCACACTCTCTCCAGCAGCTGGTCAATCCTTTGTTCTCTTCTTCGCTGGTTTCAGCACATCAGCTGCCCTTCCAGCCCCAGCCGTGTCCCCATCTGTTCTGTGAGCTGCCCTGCGTGTGTCCTGTGGGCTTGGTCACCTCTGCTCTGCTCCTTGCTGGCCCTGGGGCTGTGTGTTCCTCAATGTGCCCCTCTGCACAATGGGTGTTGGATCTACAAAGCAGACATCGGGGGGCTTCACGGGACTCAGGGTATAAGCCCCTGCCTGTTGGGGGCGGGGTGCGTTCCCACCGTGTTTTCTCTGGCTCCTGTGTGGGGTCCCTTGCGGGTGGTTTGTGCCTTCTCGGGGCAGCAGGGAGCCAGGGGTCTGGGTCTGCCCGTGGGGAGTGTGTGAATCAAAGGAGCCGGCCGCAGCTGAAGCAACCTCGCCTGGATTCTTAATGTGGCCTCTTGACAGACCGATTGTGTAACGGCATTCCTCCCAAGGAAACACGTCTGCCCCCTCGGAGAAGGTGCGAGAGCTTCCCAGACACTGAAAGGGCCCTGCTGGGTAAATTAATTCTTCATTATTCCGTTCCCGGGGCTCTCGTGTTGGCCCAGCGCCCGGCACACAGACGCCCGCCTGCACCGGGTCGCCCAGACGCCCGCCTGCACCAGGTCGCCCAGACACGGGGGTGGCGAGTGCCAGGTAGGCTCGGCCATCCACAGAATCGGAAGATGTGCTCAGAAATGCAGATTCCCACCCTTCCTTGTCTCCTTCTCCGGGACAAAGGGTCTGTTGTTGACATGTGAACTTGCTCTCTGGTATCTAAATATTTTACTGCTGGGGACGTGCAGGGTCATGTCTGTCTGCACACGATAGCTTTGAGCAGGGTTGGGGGTTCTGGCAAGATGCTTGCCATTTCTCCTTCTCCGTGGGTCCCGGTTTACCCACTCTGGATCTCAGCAAACACTCTCCTGGGACCGGAAAATGCCACTCGCTGTTACGATTTCCGAGTGGGGTCCTCAAAACCCCCAAACTGTTCAGACCCAGGGCATGGAGAGTGCAATGCAGGCCTTGATGCCTCAGAAGTGGGGGTCCCGGAGGCATGGCTGCTGTGGGTCATCACAGGCGGGGATGGGGAGGTGACTTCCCTGGGATGGAGCACCTGCTGGAGACGATGCCTGCGAGTGAGCCAGCGTCCTTTCTCCCATCTTTGACATGCCCCTTCCCCTGGTCTCCCTTCATCCAGACTAGACGTGGAAATCCATCACCACCACTGATGAGCTGGGTGGACCTGAGTCAGCTACCTAATCGCTCTCCCCCTCAGCTTTCTCATCTGTAAAATGGGGATGGTGATCCTGCCTCCACAGGTTGGGATGTTGGGAGAGGAAGCTGAGGTCCTGCATGGAAGCCCTCGGGACGTGCCCGGCCTGGGGAAAAGCTCAAGAAATGATGCTTGTTTCACCCAGTTGCCTTCTTACTGGTTTGACAGTCACCTGAGCCAGGAGCGAGGCTCCCTGCCCCAGGGGGTGGGCGGGCGGTGGGAAGGGCATGAACAGGGAAGCGTGTTCAGGGAATCCCCTTGTCACCAAGGGGACCTGTGTGGACGGGGATACCAGATGCCCAGGTTCACAGCCAAGGCGGTTTGTTACCAGCTGGGGCCTCAGTTTCCCCAGATGTGAAGCAGGCAATGCTGGTGGCAGCTGCTCCTGTGGATTAAATGAGTAAGCGCTCTGTGATGCCCAGCACAGCATCCAGTGAACGCGTCTGGGGGCTTATTAATACGCAGCTATGCGTATGCCATCGCGGGGCTGATGCCACCGCTCTCAGAGGCCAAGACGGAGGACACAGAGGTTGATGGAGATTTCGTCCGCAGGGGTCCCGAGGTCAGCGACCCACGCTTCCAGCGGTCCGGAGGCCAGAGCAGGAAGCACTCAGGTGGTCTCCTCCCTCCAGCCGCTATCTCTCCGGCTCCGGGCACCTCTTGCCGCTTCCTTCCCTGGGGAGCGGGCGGGAAACCAGAGCCGCTGGCAGGAGGCGCGGGCCTTTCATCCACCCCAGGACGGGAGCGAGTTACAGGTGAGGCCATTGTTCCTGAGCACAGGTGGAGATAATGCATCCTGACAGCCCGGAGGACTGGCCCCTGGCAGCCCCACCGGCCTGGCCCGAGCCCCAGGGCAAGCCTCGTGGGCACCCGAGTTACAACACGTCCTGTGAATGCTCCCCACGGCATGGCCTCTTCATGTGTTTCCAGCGCCGGCGGCTGGGACCGCACCTGGGAGCGTCATGGCACATCCATCGAGGGCTTTAGCGAAGGTCACCGCCAGCTGGGGGACAGAGCGTGTATTGTCGAGGGTGCCAGCCCAGTCTCCGCAGCCGGCCGGCTGCCCTGACCACAAGCATTCCTCGCGCTCACCCTCGTCCACACCAGGCGGGCACCCGCTCCCCCTGGGGCTGGCCTTGCCCCCGCCCTCCGACGCCACCTTCAGGCTGCGGGCTGAAGCCTCACCCACCGTCTTCCAAAACCTAATTGCCGCGCGCTGTGTCTGCGACGGGCACGGACCCAGGGCCCCAGGCCTGCCAAGAATTTCCCCGTGTGAATACCTGCGCAGGGCATCTCCTGTGGGAACCGGGAGGCACCCGGGGCCTGGCGTTTGTCCCCGGCTGTCTGGTGACATTAGGCAGATCAAAGCCCCATTGTCCACAGTCGTGTTCGCTCTGTTCCTCCGCTCGGAGCCCGTGTCCTGGGACTGCCCTTCCCTCGTCTCAGACGCGGGGCGGGGGGCTGACCCCCGGGACCCGGCTCCCGGTCCAGCCCCGGCGCTCCTCCTGGCAGGGCCCCCACCGAAAGCGAATTGTCTCTCCCGGGTCTGAGGCCAGGCACACCCTGACGAAGAATGAGAAAGTGGGGCGGCCCGGCTCCTCCCTGTGTCTTCAGCCGCAAGCTCGGACCTGGCTCTGCATGCAGCAGCTCGGACCGGGAGAAGAAAGTCGCTGAGGCTGGAATCGCTCCCAGAGCTGGTGGAGGAGGAAGGGCAGCGGGAAGGAGCCGTGTGATGGCCCTGCTCAGCACCCCTCGGAGAACACCCAGGAGAAGGGACACCCCGAGAAGCATGAACACGGACTGTCAGGAAGGTGTCAGATCCTCCCACGTCCACCGCTGGTGTCCAACGAGGGGGCCAATCAAATGATTCAACCACAGGAGTGGCAACGCTTGAGCTCACAGGAGCTCATTACATCTTAGACCCATTGGTCCAGGCTGCCTGTGCATGTGCTAAGCTGGGGGAGGAAAGAGCACCCAGATGGAATAATTATGTCCATCCAGGTGTCAGTCTCTCCCAAGACCAGGCAGCTGTACTCACATTTCGTATTTCTATCAGACAGGAGTCTTTCTGAGTGTAGGTGGCTTAAGCATGTGTTGAGAAGCCCAGAGATTTCAGCTTCAGGAATGGCTGGATCCAGAGGCCCAAATGCTATCATCAGATCTCAGTCTCACTTTCTCCATTTCTCATTTCTGCCTTCCTCTGAGAAGGCTGTAATCCCTGGATGGGCTCACGTGGATTTGATCAGGGTCACATGCCCATTTCTGATTCAGCCACAATAGCCAGGGGGCTAAGAAATGCTGATTGACCACTCTGGGTCTGGGGAGCATCTTTTGCATCTTTTGAATCTCACGGACGGAGAGAGGTTTGCACTGGGAGTGGCATCAAGGCACAAGACACACTGCACCACGACGTTCCGTTTATTAACAGGGGCGCATGTGCCAGGGTCTTCCATGCTGGAGAAGTTGGAGAACATTCTACATCCAGGGCAGAGATGGGCATGATTGCCCAAAGGGCTGGTTAGGCAGAATTGAGGTCTGGCCAAGTGTGATATTATGATTTTTAATAAGAAATATAAATTTGGTCTTAGTCCCCATTCCTGGCACAGAGACCCTAAACGCCTTGGAGTTTCCTGTGACGAGAGCACAAAGGTGTCTTTTGTTATGTTGACAATGTGATTTTTGGAAACTACCAAGGATGGAGGGTGGCTGCCAGGAGAGCCAACCACACACATCAGAGACAGAAATTCAGCCCCACCACAGGGAGGGTGAACCCATCACCAATCACCAATGATTTGACCAATTGTGCGTGTGTAATGAATCCTCCAAAAACCCCCGAAAGGACAGGGTTCTGGGAGCTTCCAGGTTGGTGGACATGTGCAGATTTGAGGAGAGCAGTGCTCAGAGATCATGGGAGCTCCGAACCTCCCCCTCATACCTTGTCCTGTGTGTCTCCTCCATCTGTGTGTTCTTGGGTTATATCCTTTTGTAATAAACCTGGGGGCTCAGGCAATAGAGAATCTGTCTGCTATGCGAGAGACCTGGGTTTGATCCCTGGGTCAAGAAGATCCCCTGAAGAATGGAATGGCAACCCACTTCAATATTCTTGCCTGAAGAACCACATGGACAGAGGAGCCTGGTGGGCTACAGTTCATGGGCTCGAAAAGAGTCGGACACGACTGAGTGACTCTGTGTGTGTGTGTGTGTGTGTGAACTACGAGGCAAAATGTTTCTCTGAGTCCTGTGAACTGCTATACAAAATAACTGAACCCCAGAAGAGAGTAGCTGGAACCCCTAAACCGTAGCTAGTGGGTCAGAAGCACAGATGGTGACCTGGATTTGATACTGGCATCTAAGTGGGATTGGGGGCTCTTGTGGGTGAGGCTGTGATTGTAGGGTCTGTACTATCTCCAGGCTGGTAGTGTCAGAATCGAGTGGAATTATAGGATTCCCAGCTCATGTCCAAGAATTGTTTGCTGTGGGAAACAACCCACAAACTGGAACTGCTGTCAGTATCTTAGTTGGAACCAGAGTCAAACAATGAAAAACCTTGAGAGTTAGCCTAAGGAGTTGAAGTGTATCCACCAAGCAGGAGGAACCACTGAAGGGTCTCAAGCACATGGGTTTGATCTGATTTACACAGTGGACTTCTCTTGTGGCTCAGCTGGTAAAGAATCTGCCTGCAATGTGGGAAACCTGGGTTCAATCCCTAGGTTGGGAAGATCCCCTGGAGAAGGGAAAGACTACCCACTCCAGTAGAATCCTGGAGAGTTCCATGGACTCTATAGTCCATGGTGTCACAAAGAGTCAGACATGACTGAGTGGTTTTCACTCACTCACTCATGCTGTGGACAGAATACAATGGCTTCTCTGGTGTGTAGTGTGGGCTGGACAAGAGGTAAGGATGTTGTAATAGCTGAATTGCAGCTGATCAAGTCCTCACTAACTCAGAACTCGGAGTGAAGATTAGCTTAGCTAGGAGCTGGGCCAAGCGGGAGATAAAGGGAGACAGAGCAGTTAGGAGAATCACCAAGCCCTAGCTCTGAGAACGTCAGCTTTCCAGACAAGAAGGAAGCAAATGGAGCACGAGGTCTTCCCAAAAGGTTCAATGCTGATACATCCACTTTCAGTAGGCCCTCGGTCATAGCCTGGTGACTCTTACTTTACAAACAGTAATAATGGATTTTCAGACTTCTGTTTCTACTCAATAGGAAATCAGGGACTCATAAATTGGATGTGTGTGGGTCTGTGTGAAGGAGAGAGAGAGGGAGAAATTGAGAGACATGGAGAGCGAGATTTAGTGGGAGGGTAGCAGTGGAAATAGAAGGGGAAAAAGTGGAAGCAGTGACAGATTTTATTTTCTTGGGCTTCAAAATAACTGAAGATGGTGACTGCAACCATGAAATTATAAGACACTTGCCCCTTTGAAGGAAAACTATGACAACATCTAGATAGCATATTAAAAAGCAGAGACATCAGTTTGCCAACAAAGGTCCATAAAGTGCTATAGTAAAGCTATGTTTTTCCAGTGGTCATATACAGATGTGGTTGTTGGATCATCAAGAAGGCTGAGTGCTGAAGAATTGATGCTTTTGAACTGTGGTGCTGGAGAAAACTCTTGAGAGTCCCTCGGACAGCAAGGAGATCAAACCAGTCGATCCTAAAGGAAATCAACTCAGAATATTCATTGCAAGGACTGATACTGAAGCTCCAATACTTTGACTACTTGATGCAAAGAGCTGACTCATTGGAAAAGAATCTGATGCTGGGAAAGATTGAGGGCAGGAGGAGAAGGGGATGACAAAGGATGAGGTGGGTGGATGGCATCACCAACTCAATGGACATGAATTTGGGCACACTCCGGGAGATAGTGGAGGACAGAGGATCCTGGCAGGCTGCATGCAGTCCATGAGGTCACAAAGCGTCAGATACGACTTAATGACTGAACAAGAACACGACACAGCAGTGAAAATGGAGATAAAGAAACCCTGTGAGCGCAGATTGGGGCCATGTGGTGCAAAGGCAAATGGTTTTACATAAATCAGTAAACCCTAGAAGCACATACCATTCGAGGATGGGAAGTGGTCATTGTCCACTTGAGGGCAAGATGATGAATGGTGGTGGGCACACAGCTGGCTCTCTGGCTGGGTCTCCTCTGCTGACCCGCCCCCATTCCTGAGAGCTGCACCATCACACGGCTCCCCTCTGCCCATGGATGCCAGACCTTGCCAGCTGGATGTCGGGCTGCCCAGAGGAATCCATAGGCTCTGTGGGATGGATGTGGGGGTCCCACCCATAGACTCTGTGGGATGGATGCGGGGGGGTCCCATCCATAGACTCTGTGGGATGGATGTGGGGGGTCCCACCCATAGACTCTGTGGGATGGATGCGGGGGTCCCACCCGGAAAGCATGGATAGCATCGCCCATGGATGCATCCTGGCTGGGATCCTGGCCTCACTGGCTGCAAACCTGGCTGGACAGGCCTCCAGCCCCCACAGGGGATGTTAGACAACCAGAGACACTGGGCATCCAACCCTGAGGCTTCCTGGGAACACCAGGCTTTACTTTCTTGAGAAAAGAGGAAGGGAAGGAGCAAAGCCCACTGGTCCAGCTATAGTGAGTCAGGGCAAGCGGGCACTGGGCCTCCTCTCCCATTACACACGTGCCATTCACAGGCTCCTGGAGACAGATGCTGCTATGGGCTGTTGTAGCCTCCCAAACCCTATACTGAGGTCCTGACTCCCAACAGATCAGTATGTGACTGTATTTGGAGAACAGGCCTTTAAAGATGTAATTAAGGTAAAATGAGGTCACTACGGTAGTCTGAATCCCACAAGACTGGTGTCCTTATAGAAAAGGAGGTCAGGACACAGACACACACAGAGGGGCGACCCTGTGAGGACACGGGGAGGAGACAGCCATCTGCATGCCCAGGAGGGAGGCCTCAGGAGGACCAGCCCTGCCCACACCCGGGCCTAGGATTCTAGCCTCCAGGCCTGGAGAGAGTAAGTTTCTGTCCTTCAAGCATCCCAGTCCATGGGACCTTTTGAAAGGCAGCCTGAGCGGACCATCCAGATGCCTGTTTGCAGAGTAGTGGGTCTACGGAGAGGACTCCAGGCCCAGGCAGGGGGAGGCGGGTGCTGTGGACACAGGGAAAAAGCAGGCAGGACACTCGGACACAAGTGTCCACCCTCTGCTGACGCTGGTGAGCAGCTTGTGTGCCGGGACCTGCCTGGGCTCGGGCCACATCACAGAGAGGCCAAAGGCATACTGAGGTCCCCACTTCGAGGGCCAGGGTGGCTGTGGGCTTGCACGGCTTTGGAAAAGCTGAGCCAGGCCTCTCAAACTTCCCGAGCACCCACTCTGTGATGCTCCCCAGCTGGGTGCCCAGGGCTCCTGATCGGAACCGGCAGTGACGGGATCCCTGGCTCACTCGCTCCAGGCCTTGCCCCGACGCAGGCTTGTGGCTCTGCAAGCCCTGTAACCTTCGCTGCAGCTCAGGGCACAGGTCCTCATCCCGATTTCCAGAACCTGGAAAGGCCCCGGGAAGCCCAGGGCCACACGGCTTTTGGGCGGCATGGCTACAATTCAAACCTGTGTGCACTTGAAGCCCAGGCCCCCGGCCACTCGATTCCTGGCTGCAGGTGGACGTTCAGCAAAGAGTGGTTCTTGCCCGTTTACAAAGACTCCTTGGGGGTGCTGACGAGGGCCCTCGGCAGCCCCAGACTGGGCCACGTGCATCTCCCTGGTCCTCCCCACTCCCAGCGTCAGGATCTGGGCTCAGAGGTGCTGCTGGACGGGGCACCAGAGCCCCTATGCTGGGAGAAGGCGTGGGGTTAGGGGCCTAGGGTCTGCAGGATGGCCCATCTGCTGGCTAAAAGGGCTAGCCTGTGGTCTCTGGGGGCCCACAGGGCTGGGTCTAGGGTCCATGGAAACAACTCTGGCCCTCGGTGTGCCCTGATCAGACACCCCAATCCCAACAACAATCCCAGTGGCTGTGTTCCTGCATTCTGAAGCCACGGCCACCCACCCCTCCCTCTTGGGGGCCTCTGCTTCTCTAGAGCAGACTCTGGGCTGGTCCCGTGAGGACTCTGAGCCTTTGCAGACTCTGGGAAGCAGAGAGAACTGTCAGAATGCCCACGGAGACTGAAGCCAAGCTTCCACGCCTTCTCATCCTCCCAGCCAAGGAGATGGGCCAGAGCTAGCACCCTGTGGGACTCCCACTCATGTTGCTGAGCATTCCTGGTAGGGGTTCTGCGTGGCTGGCACCGGCGAGGGGGCACATAGCAGGGCCAGCCCAGGAGGAGGGTAAGGGGCAGGGCTGCGTGAACACCAGGAGTTGGAGTCTCAGGCAGGAGGGCGGCCACCGAGTCACCCACCTGACCCAGTGGAGGCCTGGTGTCAGCCTCTGAGCCCCGCCCAGGCTGTTCCTTCCTCCTGGGAGGCCGGGCCCCTCTGCAGGCTGGCCTTCATCTCCTCTAGGAAGGGAAGCGGGGTATCCCGTGTGCCCGCCCTCTGCTGGCAAGGTCACCTTCTGTCCTCAAAGGATCCTCTGACTGCTCAGTCCCACCCAGCTGGACTCACCTTGGGGTCAGCCAGAGGCCACCTCCACGCCCTGCTAGTTTTAGACCTGGAGTTGATTTTCTGAGGTTTCCTGGGAGGTATTTATTGGGGGCGGGGAGAGTCCCATGAGGCAAGAAATTCACCCAGGAAATTGAGGAATCAGATACTTAGAGAAAAAGCCCTTTCCCGTAAGTGACAGTGTCTCCTTGAACCTCCACACCTGTGAATTCCTGTCACCCACTGTTTATCTGATGGAGATTAAAAATCTGAAAGAGTCAGTGTTAGCATGCAAATTCCAGCAGAACCAGCCTGCTGTGATTTGCATGGGAACCAAAGCTCCCTCTGCTACCCCGGGGCCCAGCCCAGAAGGTTCCCAGTCTTTAGAATGGCTCCAACTCCCAAGCCAGGCAGGGATCTAGGAGAGCAATTCTCAAAGTGGGGGTCCCCTGGGCATGAGGCAGAAATACAAAGCCTCAGGTCCCCAGACTGCTGAATGAGAAACTCAGGGTGCATGGTTGACGGAAGAAGTATTCCATGTTTATGGATTGGAAGACCCAATATTGTCAAGATGTCAGTTCCTCTTAATTTGATCTGTAGATTCAACACGTGTGCACGCATGCCTGTGTACTCAGTAGTGTCTGACTCTTTGTGACCCCTTGGACTGTAGCCTGCCAGGCTCCTCTGTCCTTGGGATTTCCCAGGCAAGAGTACTGGAGTGGGTTGCCATTTCCTTCTCCAGGGGATCTTCCCAACCCAAGGATCGAACCCACATCTCCTGCATTGGGAGGCGGATTCTTCACCACTGAGCCACCAGGGAAACCAGGTATCAAGAAACCAACTCTAAAAGCCAGACAGACACGGTAAGAAAGCAGCCAAAAGAACCCTAAGAAACTATGAAACTTTAGGAGCAGGGTCAACATTTTTTTTTTTTTTGACCTACAGATTTCACTTTATTCCAATCTGAATCACAAAGAGTTTAAAGGCAAACTAAAGTCATCCTTATTTTATCCACTCAACAGTTGTTTTAGACAAAACTAGTCCCTTTAGATCCTAAAAAGAAACCGTATATTCTAATGTGTGTGTGTGTGTGTGTGTGTGTGTTGTGTGTGTGTTCAGCGGCTTAGTCGTGTCCAACTCTTTGTGACCTCATGGACTATAAGGCTGTGTCAGGCTCCTCTGTCCATGGGATTTTCCCAGCAAGAACTCTGGAGCAGATTGCTGTTTTCTCCTCCAGGAGATCTTCCCAACCCAGGGATTGAACCCGCATCTCCTGAGACTTCTGCGTTTCAGGCAGATTCTTTACCTCTGAGCCACGGTGCTGTGCTTAGTCCCTCAGCTGTGTCCAACTCTTTGCGACTGGGAAAGTCTATATTCTAATGTAACCGATGTTATTTACTTAAAAAATCAAACCTATTAGCCTATAAATTAAATTCATCTGTGAAAAACTAATGTTTCTACAATTTTTTTAAATTTTGAAAAATTTATCAAAATTGTTTAAACTATATTGGGTTTTTAATATTATCTAAGAAGTGGAAAGAATAGACAGAACAACTATACAAAAAAGATCTTAATGACCCAGATAACCACGATGGTGTGATCACTCACTTAGAGCCAGACATCTTGGAGTGTATAGTCGAGTGGGCCTTATGAAGCATCACTATGAATAAAGCTAGTGAAGGTGATGGAATTCCAGTTGAGCTATTTCAAATCCTAAAAGATGATGCTGTGAAAGTGTTGCACTCAATATGCCAGCATATTTGGAAAACTCAACGCTGGCCACAGGATTTCATTCCAATCTCAAAGAAAGGCAATGCCAAAAAATGTTCAAACTACCGCACAATTGCACTCATCTCACATGCTAGCAAAGTAATGCTCAAAATTCTCCAAGCAAGGCTTCAATAGTAAGTGAACCAAAAACTTCCAGATGTTCAAGCTGGATTTAGAAAAGGCAGAGGAACCAGAGATCAAATTGCCAACATCTGTTGGATCATCAAAAAGGCAAGAGAGTTCCAGAAAAAACATCTACTTCTGCTTTATTGACTATGCCAAAGCCTTTGACTGTGTGGATCACAACAAACTGGAAAATTCTTCAAGAGATGGGAATACCAGACCACCTTACCTGCCTCCTGAGAAATCTGTATGCAGGTCAAGAAACAACAGTTAGAACCAGACATGGAACAACAGACTGGTTCAAAATTGGGAAAGGAGTATGTCAAGGCTGTATACTGTCATCCTGTTTATTTAACTTATATGCAGAGTACATCATGCAAAATGCTGGAGTGGATGAAGCGCAAGCTGGGATCAAGATTGCTGGGAAAAATATCAATAACCTTAGATATGCAGATGACACCACCTTTATGGCAGAAAATGAAGAAGAACTAAAGAGTCTCTTGATGAAAGTGAAAGAGGAGAGTGAAATAGCTGGCTTAAAACTCAACATTCAAAAAACGAAGATCATGGCATCCAGTCGGGGCTCCAAAATCACTGCAGATGGTGACTGCAGTCATGAAATTAAAAGACACTTGCTCCTTGGAAGAAATGTTATGACCAACCTAGACAGCATATTAAAGAGCAGAGACATTACTTTACCAACAAAGGTCCGTCTAGTCAAAGGTATGGTTTTTCCAGTAATCATGTATGGGTGTGAGAGTTGGACCATAAAGAAAGTTGAGTGCTGAAGAATTGATGCTTTTGAACTGTGGTGTTGGAGAAGACTCTTGAGAATCCATTGGACTGCAAGGAGATCAAACCAGTCAATCCTAAAGGAAATCAGTCCTGAATATTTATTGGAAGGACTGATGCTGAAGCTGAAGTTCCAATACTTTGGCCACCTGATGGGAAGAACTGACTCATTGGAAAAGACCCTGATGCTGGGAAAGATTGAAGGCAGGAAGAGAAGGGGATGGCAAAGGATGAGACGGTCGGATGGCATCATCGACTCAATGCACATGAGTTTGAGCAAATACCAGAGATGGTGAAGGACAGGGAAACCTAGAGCGATGCAGTCCATGGGGTCGCAAAGAGTTGGGCGGGACTGAACTGAACTGAAAACGTGGGCAAGCCTGTCAAATTTACTAATCTATATTATTTTAAAAACAATCTATGTAGAAAACCTATCAAATTGAGTACATAGTATTAATATGTTAATGATATAGAATGCTCTAGTTACAAACTTTTAAAAAATGTTTTACTCAGAAATTTTTGCTGGTACTTTTGGTAGTTCTTTTTTTAATTGGAGGAGATTTGCTTTAGAGTGTTGTCTTAGTTTCTGCCATACAACATGAATCAGTCATATGCATACATATCCCCTCCCCCTGGAACCTCCTTTCTACCCCTCACCCCATCCCACCCCTTTGGGCTGTCACAGAGCACCGGGGTGAGCCCCTATGTTAGACAGCGATTTCCCATAAGCTATCTATTTTGCATATGGTAATGTATATGTTTTAATGCTACTCTCTCTACTTGTTCCACCCTTTTCTTTCCCACTGTGTCCACAGTCTGTTCTCTCTGTTTGTGTCTCTATTCCTGTCTTGCAAATAAGTTCATCAGTAACATTTTTCTAGATTCCATATATATACATTAATATATAGTATTTGTTTTTCTCTTTCTGATTTCTTTCACTCTGTGTAACAGGATCTAGGCTCATCCACCTCATTAGAACTGACTCAAATTTGTTCCTTTTAATGGCTGAATAATATTCCATTGTTTTTCCAGTGGTCATGTATGGATGTGAGAGTTTGACTATGAAGAAAGCTGAGCACCAAAGAATTGATGCTTTTGAACTGTGGTGCTGGAGAA
Source organism: Bison bison bison (assembly GCF_000754665.1). NCBI lineage: Eukaryota > Metazoa > Chordata > Mammalia > Artiodactyla > Bovidae > Bison > Bison bison. Next base: position 3,057,309 of record NW_011494652.1, on the reverse strand, counting down.
GACTCTTGAGAGTCCCTTGGACTGCAAGGAGGTCCAACCATCCATTCTAAAGGAGATCAGTCCTGGGTGTTCACTGGAAGGACTGATGCTGAAGCTGAAACTCCAATACTTTGGCCACCTCATGTGAAGAGTTGACTCACTGGAAAAGACCTGATGCTGGCAGGGATTGGGGACAGGAGGAGAAGGGGACAACAGAGGATGAGATGGCTGGATGGCATCACCGACTCAATGGACGTGAGTCTGAGTGAACTCCGGGAGTTGGTGATGGACAGGGAGGCCTGGTGTGCTACAATTCATGGGGTTGCAAAGAGTCAGACACGACTGAGGGACTGAACTGAACTGAACATTCCAATGGATAAACTTCTTTATCCATTCATCTGTCAATGGACATCTAGGTTGCTTCCATGTCCTAGCTATTGTAAATAGTGCTTACTGTAAATTGTAAATAGTGTTCACTGGGGGTACATTGAGGTACTCAGCTGTCTGTTTTAATGAGTCCTCTAGGTGAGTCCCGGGCACAGTCTGAGAACTGTTGGAGGAACAAGGAAGCTAGGTGGGGGTGCAGAGGGAGCCACGTTCGGAGGCCGCCTCACTCCTTGAGCCCCTGCATATCCGGTCCCAGCAGCCCCCGAAGCCCTCTCCTGGGGGCAATGGTCTGCAGTGTCTCTGATCCCTGGCCTGTCCCTCTCCCTGTTTTTATCCATCATCCTACCTGGGCTGAAGCCTCAAGGACTCCACTCAGCCTGACTCACCTGATGGCTGACATCTCTGTTCTCCATCAAACACACACCATGGTCCCTTCTGGAGCGAATCTGATTGGGTGGAGATGAAGCTCTCTTTAGCATCATTGATGCCTAGGGAAAGGCAAGTTACATTCACACATGAGTAAAGTTTGTTTCTATCATATGTATTTTAAACTCTAATGTAATGCTGGTGTCTTTCTTGCACCTCTGCTGGCCCAGCTCTGGTTCATTCTGATACCTCCTTGCAGGACCAAGTGCAGTTTCCTCCCCCTGGACTCCTCATAACCTTCTGGCCAGCACCTTTTGCCACTGCTTCCCCCATACCAGCCACCAGAGTGGCCTTCCTAGAGCACAACCTTGTAAGATTTCACATGTGTTGTGTACTCAATTTTTATTGTTTATTTTTTTTCTTAGTGGCTTATGGTTTCCAGTCTTGCTTAGGAAGACTTCCTGCACAGTGGGATTGAAGAATATTTGCTTCTGTGATCTTCCATATGTTTATAGCTTTTAAAAAAATAACACTACTTTCTTTGGATTCACTTGGAAATTACTCTTACATATGGTGTGAAATAGGGATTTAAGTTTGACTTTTTCCAAATGAATGGTCGATCGTCCCAACTCTTTCATATTAAAAAAACCTGTCCTTTGTCATATTTTAAGTTCTTGTATATACTTGGAGGGGCTTCTGGACTCTATTTCTTCTGTTGCTCTGTCTGTTCCTATCGTAGGAACAGTTTAACAACCACGGCTGCAGAGTGAGGTTTAATATCTAGTTGGTTACAACCCCTGCAAGGTCTCTTTCCAAAGTTGTTTTGACAATTTTTGCAGATTGATTTTTCCACTTGAACATCAGATTCAGACATGCAGAATCGTAGTTCCCTGACCAGGAATCGAACCCACGCCCCTGCAGTGAGAGCATGGAGTCTTAACCACCGGACCACCGGGGAAGTTACTTATATGGTCCAGTTTTTAAAAAATGAAGATTTAGTCTAGTTTTTAAAGAAATGATTCAGACTCAAATTTAGAATCTTTCTGGGATCCAGAATGAATTAGAATAAACATATTAATCCTTGGAAATTTGGCCAATTGTGACAGTAATGTCTTTTTCTTGGAGAACATTTCTCCTCATTGATTCAGGACTTCAGTTCTTCAACGGTGTTTTGTCATTTTCACCATAGAGATCTTACCCTTTTTGTGTTAAACTGATTTTGAAGTATTTCATAGCTCACTCACTGAGGTTGGAGAATTAGGATGTGGCAGGCCTGGGGGAAGCAGGGCAAAACCAATCCCATGTGACGATGAAGGAAGTATCTAGAAAGTTCTTACTCTGTGGGTCTGTGGCTACCCCGGCTTGTAACCCCAGCTTGGGGAGATTCCAGAGTCAGGTTCAGATCTGAGCAAGATGTTTCCTTGGAACTTACACTTGTGATATCAACATTCATCTGGAAATTTCCAGGTGGATGGTGAGATTAAGGGATGGGTCCTTCTCCTGTGCCTTCAATGTACATGTTTAAAACTTCTGGGGCCCTTTAAGACCTAAAGGGCCAGACATCAGCATTGGCAATGTGACTTTAAGTGGTGGAAGACCTGCAGCTTCATGATCAGAGCCTGCTTGGCTGTGTTGATTTTCCACCAGGCTATCCTCAGTGGGACCCGGCATGAACCGCTGGCCAGGGCAGGCACCCTCCAGCTGAGCTCCTGTCTGGGTGACTTTCCAAGGAGTTCCCACAGGGCCCCAGGTGGTGGTCTCAGCTTCTTGGGCAGGACCCTTTCAAGATGACCCACTCTTGCCTTCCTTCCCTTGTCAACAACAGACAGTAACAAGTGTCCACGAGGATGTGGAGAAATTGGAACCTTCTTATGCTGCTGGTGGGAATGTAAATTGTGCAGCCACAGTGGAAAAGAGCTTGGCAGCTCCTCAGAAGGTTAAAAGCAGAGTTACTGTATGATCCAGCGTTTCCACTCCTAGGTGGATGCCCAAGAGATATGAACAAATACTTTGACGTGAGTGTTCACAGCAGCACTAAGGCTGGAAAGAAAACAAGTGCCCATCAGCTGATGGACGGATGAATAAACTGTGGCAGAGGCAGTAGAATATTATTTAGTCATAAAAAGGAATGAAGTGCTGACATTGACGTGCTACAACATGGGTGACGATAGAAAACAGCATGCTGAGTGAATACAGCCAGTCACAAAAAAATACTTCCTGTCTGATTTCACTTAGATGAAATGTCCACAGTAGGTGAATCTATAGAGACAGAGAGTATATCAGTGGCTTCCTGGGGCTGATGACTAATGGTGCAGAGTTTCTTTTTGGAGTGATTTGAATGCTCGAAAAAAGATTGTAGTGGTGAGTACACAGCTCTAGGAATTCACTAAAAATACTTTAAATGATGAATTGTACAAAACATAAGTTATGTCTCAATAAGGCTGTCATTAGAAGAAGAGCCCAGCCATGGCTTGTCTTTCTGGAATAAGGTGACCTACCTAGATCTTAGGGGTGGGGAGGGTGCTCCTAAGAATCTTAACCTGCTCCTTCCTTCTCCCCACCTGCCTGGCTGTGGTCCCTTCTACTCCTTGTTTCCCACAGCCCCCCATCCCCAGACTAGCAGAGAGGATCTGCCCTCACTACACTGCAGGGCCCCTTTAACCCCTGCTCCCTGGAAGCACCAGGTCCCCAGCTGCAGTGGGCTCTCCTTCCACTATGTGGTCCCTGCCGCCACAACAGTGCATTTATGCCAATGAGATCATGCCTGTCCACATCCACCCCTACATCCATCCATCACCCATCCATCCATCTATCCATCCATCCACCCACCCATCCATCCATCCACCCATCCATCCATCCATCCACCATCCATCCATCCATCTATCCATCCATCCACCCACCCATCCATCCATCCATCACCTATCCATCCACCCATCCATCCATCTATCCATCCACCCACCCACCCATCCATCCATCCATTCATCCATCCATCCATCTATCCACCCATCTATCCATCCACCCACCCATCCATCCATCCACCCATCCATCCATCCATCCACCCACCCATCCATCCATCCATCCATCCATCCATTTTAGTCCATTTGGCCTGTTATAACAAATATCATAGACTTGGGTAGCTTATGAACAACACAAATTTATTCCCTCCAGTTCTGGAGGCTGGAAAAGGTAAAAGTGTTGGCAGATTTGGTATCTGGTGAGGACCCCTTTCTAAATCATAGATGGCCAACTTCTTTCTGTGTCCTCACATGGCAGAAGCAGGGAAGGAGCCCTCCAGGGTCTCTTTCATAAAGACTCTAATCCCATCCATGAAGCCTCACCCTCAGGACTTCATCACCCCACAGCCCCCACCTCCTCATACCATCACTTCATGGGGTTAGGATTTCAGCATGTGAGTTTTGGAGGGGGTACATTCAGTCTATAGTACTATCCACCCCTCTCTCTGCCGTCTCATTCCAACTGTCCGCTCACCCGCCCACCACTCACCTACCACCCAACCCTCCATCGTCCCGGCAAAGACTCGCTGAGTGCCTGCTGTGTCAGCCTCAGTCTGGTGGGAAGACAGCTGAGTAAACAGTGACCACTGGGTATCCAGGGCCAAGAGCGAGAACATTTCCCGCTTTGGTTCTGAAAACATGAGTCTCACACCCCCTCTCTGTGCTGGGCTGCGTCTCAAGGTAGCTGACATGGCCTGATTATTTTACCCTCTAAAACAGTGGTCCCCAACCTCAGTTCAGTTCAGTTCAGTTCAGTCGCTCAGCTGCGTCTGACTCTTTGCGACCCCATGGACTGCAGCACGCCAGGCCTCCCTGTCCATCACCAACTCCCCGAGTTTGCTCAAACTCATGTCCATTGAGTTGGTGATGCCATCCAACCATCTCATCCTCTGTTGTCCCCTACTTACTGGAAGACAATTTTTCCCTGGACCCTGAGGGCAGGGG
>NW_011494652.1:3050423-3052518 GCF_000754665.1 Bison bison bison | reverse complement strand
GCGGCACTGGCCGGAGCTCAGGAAGGAGCGGTAAGTAAGCAGTGCCCGGAGGATTAGGAAACGCAGGAGGAAACGAGAGGCGTGGAGGGCCCTTCGCAAGTCAGATGGGAAGAAAGATTAGATGCTGAATCAATAGAAGAGGCTCCAGCAGGGTCACAGGTGCCGCTGGGGAATGCGGTGGCTTCAGGGTCAGGCTGGAGGACGGGGTGCAACCACCCAGGGAGCTGGGGAGCAGGGCAGCTGGTACCTGCCTGGTGCCTACTCACGAGTGCTCCAGACCCGCAAACTAGGTTCCACACTTGCCAGCTCTGTGGCCAGACCTCCCAGATCCTGGGGTCCTGCCTGCTGGAGGCTCCTGGCGAGGGGACAGTACAGCGGGTGAGGAGAGGTCTGGAGGGACAGAAGCAGACCCCCATGCCCACCCCGCTTTATTCCTCCCCAGGGAGCCCAGCCACCTGTCCCGGCCTTCCCGATGCCCCCTGAAGCTTTTGTCCCAGGCAGCAGGCTCCTCTGGACCACGGGGGACTGTGCTGTGTCTCCAGGGGCCCAGGAAGGCAGCCGTTTGGCCCCCACATCCTTGGCGGTGGTGTGGCTTTGAGTCCACCCACTCCCCAGAGCAAGGAGACAGTGGCAGTCCTCAGTCGTTGAGTGTGGGTAGAGGGGGCCAGGAGCCCACACCTGCTACCGGGAGCTTTCTAAGCATCTTCCTCCAACTTCAACTCCACACTAGGTTGGGCCAGAGCCATGAACCCAGCACCTCGGGGCTTCGTGGGCACCTTGGGAAGTGTTTCTCAAAGAGGGTTCCAAGGAACACTGGCTCCATAAGATGTTCCAGGTAAAGAATTTCTGAGGTCAGATTAGATTGAGAAACTGCTTGCTCTCTCCGGTTGGAGGCACATAGGAAAGGCTCTGACCCAGTCCTCGGGAAGACTTTGCCTCATTCTGTGACCCCCTAGTCTCTGATCCTACTGACATCCCGTGGAACTGGAATTGGCTTCGGGAAGTGGAGGCCATGTGTATCCGAGCTCTCTCCACACTAAATGGGTGTCTGCAGAGCTGTGTGCTTCATTTCCTCGGGGGGATTGTGTCTGGAGGGTGGGTCAGGTGCCGCCCTCACCCCCTGCCCAGATGGTGCTTCCTTCCCCTATGGGGGTGGGGGTGGGGGTTGGGTGGGTGGAAGGGGCCGTCCAGAACCCTCCATGCTGGGGAGAGGGGCAGGGAGAGTAGGTGAATGTCTGCTCCTGTGGGTGGAGACCCCTTTCTGCCTCCATGGACGGAGGGAAAATGGCCAGGCCACCGAGAGTAGTGAACTCGGTCCTGATCAGGTGCTGGGGTCCCATGCAGTCACAGAAAAACATCAGTGGAGTCTCTCCTTGGGCTGCTGGCCCCTGGAGAGGCTGGGGACAGGGGTCCCCCCATCCTGCCCAGGAACGGAGAAAAGACAGGAGGGTAGAGAGGACCCCGGGGCCCAGCAGTGCTGGCTCTATGCAGAGGAGGCGTGGAAACGAGATGCCAGGGCAGAGAGGGGCTTCCCAGACCTCAGGCTCAAAGCTGGACCACCCGGGCTGACCAGAGACCAGCATGGAACCAGTGAGTGCAGAGGGTCAGTGCGCGGGGGCAGGGAGAGACTTGGAGAGATCAGAGCCAGGGAACCAGTCAGCTGCAAGGGATTGGGAAGGGAATTTCAGGCCCCCGGTCAGACCAAGGGGGATGCCCTGAGTGCACAGAGGGCCAGTGTGGGCATGAAGAAGGACCCCCCAATCCCCCATCCGCCCCCTGCCCCAGCCAGGCTCACCTCCAGTCCCAGCATCTGAACTTCCAGCGGAGCAGCTGGCAGAGGCTCTGCTGTCCAGCCTTGGTGGGCTGGAAGCCCCTTCCCAACCCATGGGGGGCCAGCCCGGAGCCCAGCAAACACCTCATGAGCTCTGTGGCTAGGCGGTTGCGAGGGTCTTGGGTGGGCTCCTTGTGCTGAGCACCGCGATGGCAGATGCCAAGCCTCAGGAGGAGCCGGGACCCCAGGCCTGGGCCATGGGGGGACCCTGCCATTGGGGCCTGGGAACTCTGGGACTCAGGCTGCGAATGGCCCCGAAGATTG
>NW_011494652.1:3048406-3050323 GCF_000754665.1 Bison bison bison | reverse complement strand
TTTGTGGAAGACAATTTTTCCCTGGACCCTGAGGGCAGGGGATGCGGGGGAAGATGATTCGGGTGGCAATTTGAGCAGCGGGGAGCGGCATGTGAAACTGCTTGCTCCCCTGCTGTGTGGCATCATTCCTAACAGGCACCCAGACTGGTACTGGCCTGAGACCCGGGGGTTGGGGACCCCTGCTCTAGACCCAGATTGCTCCTCTTGGATTCCAGGGAGGCAGAAGGTGCTGGTCTGGGCTGAAACCAAATAGATCTCAGCTCTCCCCCTGACTGGCCATGTGACCTCAGGCAGGTTGCTGCCCCTGACTTGGTCATCCCTTCCGGCACTGCGAAGGGACCAGCTGGCCATTTTCCAAGGCCCCCACTGGGACTGGACCCCTCCTGCCACATGCGGAGCAGGACCCCCGCCCCCCACTACACTCTGTTAACCCATTACAGTCACACAGGTGGGAGGCGCCCTCCACGTGAAACATCAGGCTTTGATGCTCCCTTGGAGAGAAGGCTTCAGGGGTCACCTGGGCCTCTGTGGCACCTTCTCCCCAACCTGGACTGGGGCTGCGCATCAGCTCAGCCTTCCCTTAAATACCACACGCTTTCCTGTGCGTCTTGACCCTGGAGCCTGTTGAGCACCCACCACCGGGCTAGCTTCAGGGCGAGCGATCGTGTAATTGGGTCTCCCAGCCCTCAGGGCACACGCTTGACTCTGCTCCGCAGTAGCTACCTGGAAGCGCCTCATGTTTTTTTGAAGGAGAGCCCGCTATTTGGCCCCTGTGAGTCCTGCCAAGGGTCTTGTGGCCCAAAGGCCCAAGCCTGAGCAGCCCTGGCTCAGGCCCTGCCCCCGTACTCCTGTGAGGGAGGTGGGCTGGGGGCGGCATGGGGCAGGGATGGAAGCTTCCCAGGTGCTCCCTTTCCAGTGCCCACCCACCTTGCAGACCATCAGAAATTAGGAGTAGAATCCTCTGTCCATGGGAACATCAAAGCCTGATGTTTCACGTGGAGGGAGCCTCCCGCCCAGGGCACTTGCTGTGGGTGAACAGAGGGTGCCCAGCAGCGAGGGGTTCCCTGGTGGCTTAGACAGTAAAGCGTCTGCCTGCAATGCAGGAGACTCGGGTTCGATCCCTGGGTCACGAAGATCCCCTAGAGAAGGAAATGGCAACCCACTCCAGTACTCTTGCCTGGAAAATTCCATGGATGGAGGAGCCTGGTAGGCTATAGTCCACGGGGGTCGCAAGAATCGGACTTGATTGAGCGACTTCACTTTCACTTTCAGCAGCGAGGGGGTCCTGGGCTTTTCAAGTCAGGACAGTGTCAGAGTCTGGGTCACATTCGGTGACGTTTGGCTTCCCTGGGGCCCAAGGCTCAGAGCTGTCACAGGGCCACCTGTCACAGGTCAGTGTGAGTATCAGGCTATGAAATGCCAACCAGAACAGCCTTCTAGAGTTTAGTCCAGAGTTTAGTCCTGGCTCTCCTCCCTGGGCTTCCCTTGTAGCTCAGTTGGGAAAGAATCTGCCCGCAATGCAGGAGACCTGGGCTCGATTCCTGGGTCAGGAACATCCCCTAGAGAAGGAAATGGCAACCCACTCCAGTATTCTTGCCTGGAAAATCTCATGGACAGAGGAGCCTGGCGGGCTACAGTCCATGGGGTCACAAGAGTCAGACATGACTTAGCGACTAGACCACCACCACTCCTACCTGGAATGGAGCGACTGAGAGCAACTTCTGGCCTCAGTTTGCTCATCTGCACAGTGGGCATAAACTCATCATCTGCAGGGGTGGGGGCCGAGGGAATGCGATGACTGCTCCAGGAGGCCTGTGAGAGCCCCCAGTGATGTGCTGTGTCTGAAGAGGACTACGGAGGCGAGCCCTGTGCTGGCACAGAGGAGCACGCAGGGAAAGCCGGTCACGTGGAGGGAAG
>NW_011494652.1:3047923-3048306 GCF_000754665.1 Bison bison bison | reverse complement strand
ATTGACAAGGGGCAGGGCCTGCCCTCTGGCTCCCGGGGGACGGGATTGACGGTTGATCAGTGGGGGGCAGGCGGCCCCGGGCTGGGTATGCTGGGAACGGTGAGCCCCTGGCTCCCACCTCGCCCCTCCTGCTCCTCCCAGGCCTGGTCGCTCAGTTTGGAGGGAAGGGCTGGGGCACCACAGTGACCCCAAGAAGATGGCCGCATTGCGGCAGGAGGTCAGCCCCAGGCATCCACCTGCCGGGGCTGGGACGAACACAGAAGGGGATGGGGGAGCCTCGGAATGGACCGTGTCTCCCTCAGGCTTCCCAGGGCCTCCGGCTCCCACTGCTGGACTTTCCATTGCCCATCCCCCAACCTGCTCCGGGGCATGTGCGGCTCCTT
>NW_011494652.1:3039900-3047823 GCF_000754665.1 Bison bison bison | reverse complement strand
GCTCATGGTGGCCTCCCCCCCCCAGTCCTCCCACAGGCCCCTCCCTGCCAGGCCCAGGACACCCCAGACTCCAGTCCCAGAAAAATTCCCATGTTCCTGACCCACACTGTCTTCCATACAGGCTCAAGACAGAGATGGGAAGGTGGTCCCAGAGGAGGGGTTGATCTTGGCCCAGCACACATCCAAGGGGACACCTCTGTCCAGGTGAGAGTGTTGATGTTCAGTCGCTCAGTTGGTCCGATTGTTTGAGACCCCATGGACTGCAGCACAGCAGGCCTCCCTGTCCATCACCATCTCCCAGAGTGTGCTCAAACTCATGTCCATCAAGTCGGTGATGCCATCCTACCATCTCATCCTGTCATCCCCCTGCCTTCAATCTTCTAGCATCAGGGTCTTTTCCTATGAGTCAGCTCTTTGCATCAAATGGCCAAAGTATTGGCGCTTCAGCTTCAGCATCAGTCCTTCCAGTGAATATTCAGGGTTGGTTTCTTTTAGGATTGACTGGTTTGATCTCCTTGCAGTCCAAGGGACTTTCAAGAGTCTTCTCCAACACCACGGTTCAAAAGCATCAGTTCTTCAGTGCTCAGCCTTCTTTATGGTCCAACTCTCACATCTGTACATGACTACTGGGAAAATCATAGCTTTGACTAGACAGAGCTTTGTTGGCAAAATAATGTCTCTGCTTTTTAATATGCTCTCTAGGTTTGTCATGACTTTTCTTCCAAGGAGTAAGCGTCTTTTAATTTCATGGCTGCAGCCATCATCTGCTGTGATTTTGGAGCCCAAGAAAATAAAGTCTAACTCAATGAAACTATGAGGCAAGATTAGGAGCCAGATAAACCAAGGATCTTTTCTCCTCCAGCCGCCTTTGCAGTGTGAGCTGCCGGAACTTGGTTTTCTTGGCCTGAATCTCAATTTGCTGAAGCTGGACGAGCCCTGGAGATGGTCCTGGCCAGTGCGTCTGGAGACCCCTCACCTGTGAGCAGTAGCAGCGGGAACTATGAGGGGGCCTCTAGGCCAGTACGTGCCTGGGTTTTCACTCCTGTCCTGTTGCCCACTGTGATAGAATCCCCAAGATGCGCAGGGCCTTCCAGGATACATCAGGTGAGTGTCAAGGCTGGCGATGTGTCTCCAGCCCAGGGCTCTCCCTCCAGCTTCTCCGGTTGGGAGGGAAAGCGGCTGCTGACTCGCCTCTGCCTGCAATGGGGCTGTTGGCACAGTAGAGGGGACACTGGCAGCATCTGGACCACAGGGCTGAGCCTCATCTTGGGCTGGGTGCCGGGTGTTTGAGAAAGTCTCTTGTGCAACTAGAGTTCGGTCAGCAGGGACCCATCCATCGCCTCACTCTCCTAACTTTAAACCCATCTCTCTGTCCAGACTTCTGTCTTTCATTCCAGTCATCCAGACACACATCCACCATCCATTGGCTCATCCATCCATTCATTGCTTATTTATCCATCTATTCATCCATCTCTTGGCCCACTCATGCACAGGTTTATCCATCCATCCATTCATCCATTCAACCATCTATACATCCCTCTGTCTTCCCACCCTACTTATAAATGTGGCAGTCATCTATCCAACCATGTATCCATCTATCTAGCTGTCCCACTGTCCATCCACCTGATTCCTCGATCCAGTCGGATATCCATGAACAGATAATGCCGCACAAAGTCGCCATATTGGCCACAAAGCACAGAGTGACGTCATTTCTTGGACTGTACGACTCTCCCCACTCAGGTGAAAACGCTGAGGCGCCAGGGTCACATATATATTGGAAACTATTCTCAGTCAGACAGACGTTGGTTCAAACCCTAAGTCCATTGTCTCGTTAGCCGTGTGGTCTTGGGTCAGTCACTTGTCTCTCCGAGCCTCCGTTTTCTTCCTGTGTAAAACAAGAATATGAACTTTGAGATTGTTCTGGAAATTAAAGAAAAACATGTAAGATATTCTGTGCATAGCAGGTTTTTTTCTTGAATGTTGTTATTCAGTTGCTCAGTCGTTTCAGACTCTTTGCTACCCCATGGACTGCAGTACACTAAGCTTCCCTGTCCTTCACCATCTCCCAGAGCTTGCTCAAACTCACGTCCATTAAGTTGGTGATGCTCTCCAACCATCTCATCCTCTGTCGCCCCTCAATCTTTCCCAGCATCAAGGTCTTTCCCAATGAGTTGTCTCTTCACATCAGGTGGCCAAAGTATTGGAGCTTCAGCTTTAGCAACAGTCCTTCCAATGAGTATTCAGAGTTGATTTCTAAACATTCATTTCTCAGAGTTCTGGAGGCTGGGAAGCCCAAGATCACGGCGCTGGCGTCCAGCGTCTGGTGAGACCCTCCTGGATTTGTAGGCCGTCATCCTATTGTGTCCTCACAAAGTGGACAGCAGAGAGTGCAGCATGTTGTAGGTTCTTAATAAGAGTCTGTGTCCTGGAGGAATGACCATCGCATCCAGGGCTGTGCCCAGGTCTTGTTCCTCTAGTCTCCCAACTCTTTGCCATCCTGTTCAGATGGCCATCTGTCTACCCAGTGAAGCTGAGTGGTGCCAACGGCAGGCAGGACTTTGGAGCCGTCGGGGGCCATCAGATGACTGCCACCTTTGGGTGACCTGGGCCTGTCCTGCAGCTTCCTGCCAGGGGAGCCCTGCCTCTCCTGGCCCAGGCTGACTGCTGCAACCCCAGTAGGCAGCTGAAGGTGTGTGGCCCGCACTCCTAGGACGTAGCTTCCCCCTGTCCCCTGCCGACGTGCCCCCACCCCAGTCCAGTGGCCAGGCATGGATGTGCAGCAGCAATCGAGCCAAAGGCCTCTGAGCTCATCTCTGCCCGCCCTACCAGGCAGGCCCGTGCCTTCCCCATGGAAGGTAAACACAGGAGTCTAGTTACGCAGTAACACGGCCAGTCTGCGTGGCGGTGTAGGTGGCTTACGTAATGGCAGCGTGGTGCTTAGCAGCCCCCGGGCACCGCAGGAGAGGGAGGCCTCCTGCATGACAAGACTTGTACCCTGGGGCCGGCTCCTGGGGGTTGCTGGTTTGGCCCAGGAGCCCTGGATGGCCCCAGTGGCAGGGGTGTCAGGCCCAACGCCTCACCTGCCTGCAGGCTCCCTCCTCCCTGTGTAGCCCCTCCAGAGGCACACACATGCCTACGGGCTCGCCAGTGTCCAGCGGGCATCGCCACGGGCTCTCATGGGTCCTCCACTGTCCCCACTCTATGGACAGGGCTGCTGACCCTCAGGGAGGAGAGATGCTTGTTCAAGACAAGGGTTGGTCTGACTCAGCCATGCTGTAGCGCTGAGGCCCCTGCTCTGGGCTGCCTATGCTTGGCCTGGCCAGGCTTGGCTCGCTTGTCCCTGGGGTCTTCTCCAGCTCCCACCCTGGGAGCTCTGAGGCTGGCAGCCTCTGAGTCGAGTGAGGCAACCAGGCTATGAGGGACCCATCTTTCCCCCACCTCCCCTTGATATCATGGCTCTGCACCAGAGGTGCATCTGCTCTTTCCTCCTCTGCTTGGGGACCCCCTGGGTGCCCTGCCCAAGCCCACTCAGGCTGCTCTTCTGAGAACCCAGGTCTCCATGGCAAGGCTCCTGAGGCTCTGTGGACCTCAGACTCTTCTTCTGCCAAAGGGGAGAGCGATCCCGGAAATCGCTTGGCAGATTAGGCAAGAAAACATTATGAAGCTCCTTCCATGTCCCTCACGCGCAGAAAGGGTCCCGCACATAGAAGTGATAAGGTCACACTGCAGATGGACCCCGATGCATCTCAGAAGCTGACACTTTCGAGGGCAGCGGGTGTCCCCGCTTCTGTCTGGATTCCCTCCTGATGCAGGCCCAGTCCTGAGGAAGAGAAAAACCACTAGGGACTGAGGGGTGGATAGATGGATGGAAAATGGAAAGAGTAAACGGACACAAGACTTAATGGGAGGGAGGGAGAGGAGAGACGGAGAGAAAGCAGAGGTGGGAGGTGGTTAACCCCGCAGGCCTGGAGTCGGCCGGCGCAGAGCCCAGCTCTGTGACTGGCTGCAGACGGCACCTGTATGCGTCTCATTTCTATCTTTTTCACCTAGAAAAGGGCCTGTAACTGTGCCCACCCCGGAGCGCTGTTGCAAAGATGAAACAAAACGATGAGATCATGCAGGGACCTATCTTAGTGTGAGAACGCCCCTGGAAAGGGACGCTTCCTCTCGGACACCGTGGCTCCAGTTCCCAGCGGGGCAGGTACCTGCACAGCCGTTCCTGTGCTGGGTGTGACCCGCCTTCTCCCACCTCGGATAAAAATCCCCTGGATCAGTGCCTCTCCCAGGTATGTCCCGATTATGTAATCTCCGCGGGGCAGCTACGCACCGGCGGCTCTTCCCTGACTCCTGTTTACTCTTTGGCTCAGGGAAGAGCTTCATTCAGAAGAAATTGCTATTGTTTCTCAGCCTTCCCATGGGAAAGTGGCGCTGGGGAGGAGCTCTGCGAGCTGGCACGGGAGGAGGGGGTGGTGGCAGGGGAGGAGGAGAGAAGGAAGCAGGCCCTGGCACAGCCTGGGGCTTTCTTGATACGCACACAGGGCTTACCGTTTACTTTGTCTCTTTAAAAACAAACGTCTCAAAGGATTTTTTGCATGACCTGGTTTTCTGATAAACCTGGAAAATGGTTAAGAAAAAGGCAGACCCTTATCTCACCCACTTCCCTAGTCATGACCTTTTATTCACTTCTTACCATGTTTTGTGGATTTATCATTCATTCATGAGTACATGCATGCATCCATCCACGCTTCCACCCACCCATACATCATCCATCCATCCATCATCCGTCATTCATCATCCATCTGTCATCCATCCTTGCATCCATCCATCCGTCATCCATTATCCATCCATCCATCATTCATCCACCCATCCATCCATCTCTTCTTCAACCTCACAGGTTTGAGTTAGTGGGAGAAATACTGGACTTGAGTCTTGTGACCTGGTTTCCAATCTCAGCACAGCCATAGTGTTGAAGCAGAGTGCTCTGTGCAGAAAGCCAAGTTTGAACGTGATGCCTACCCAGGTCTGGGTCTCACATCTGTCATTCTACTCCTGTCCTTGGCCAAACCCTTCGCCTCTGTGAGCTTCAGCTTCCTCATCTACGAAAGAGAGCAATAATGGTACTTGTCTCCCTATTTTGCAGGCACGATAAGAAAGTATGCATGGGTTTTCCTGGAATCATGTGAGCCTTCCGCAGGAGGTACTCGCGTCCTGTGATTTGGGCAGGGGCTGCCAAGATGGGGCAAGAGCTGGCCCTGGTCCTTGGGGCTTCCTGGGCAGTGGAGCAGAAAGGGACGCAGCCAGCATTAGTGGGGCGGAAATGGAGGAGAATGGAAGAGGCCAGGACAAGCGAGGCGTGGTGGGGAAGGGTCTTGATGACCGTGGTGGCTAAGGAAGGGTTTTGAGTAGGGTGGAACATGACTGGATTAGTATTTTGGAAGGACGCTCTTGGCTGCTGCATGGAGAATGGATTAGAAAGGGTCCCACAGGGACAGAAACCAGCCAGGAGACTGGCGGCAGCCTGGAGTAGACTGGGAGACTAAAGGATGGGTGGGGGGAGGGATGTGGTTAGAAAACTTCACAGGTGTTTTTTTCCTAAACGTGGGGGGACTTCCCCAGTGGTCCAAAGGTAAATTCTACCTTCCAATGCAGAAGACATGGGTTCGATTCCTGCTCAGGGAACTAAGATCCCACGTGCTGCAGAGCCACAAAGCCCACACATCACAACAGAGAAGCCAGCGTGCTGCATCTGCTGAGCCCATGCTCCACAACCACAGAAGCCTGAGCACCACCGTGACGAGCCTGTGTGCTGCAACAAGGACCCAGCGCAGCCAATCATAAAAACGATCAATGTGAAAACTACCAGGCGCCAGAATTGACGACTTGGACCCCAGGTGACGTAGGTCATACCAGTTCCCTTGGTCATTGGGTGACACGGTACTCGTATTTTACCTTCTAATCCCGTGTCCCTGGTAGACATTGCTAATCAATTACAGCTCTTCTTTTCTTAGAGCCTAACACCATGCTGCCCCAAATAGTAGCCACCAGCCACCGTTTAAAGATGGCTATCATCGCGCACGTGTGTGCCTATTTGTGTTCATGACTCTGTGACCTCATGGACTGCAGCCCGCCAGGCTCCTCTGTCTGTGAGATTTCCCAGGCAAGAATACTGGAATGGGTTGTCATTTCCTTCTGCAGGGGATCTTCCCGACCCAGGGATTGAACCCGCATCTCCCGCATTGCAAGTGGATTGTTTTTTGACCACTGAGCCACCTGGGAAGTCCTGGTAGACACTGCTAATCAGCTGTAGCTCTCCTTCTCCTAGGGCCCCAAACCATGTTGCCCCAAGTGGTAGCCACCAGCCACCATTTAAACATGGCTATTTAAATCTAAATTCAATCAAGTGAAATCAAATGAATGATTCTATTGCTGAAAGGCAGTAGTCACATCTCAAGAGCTCAATTCCTCCACGGGGCTAGCAACTCCCTGTTGGCCAGAGCAGACACAGAACATTTCTGTCATCGCAGACATCCTCTTGGACTCTGCTGGCCTCAGTCAGGCTACCATAGCCCGTCCCTCATCACTGGGAAGGACAGCAAACACTCACCTTCTTGGGCCAAGAAGGCGTGAGTTCTGCCAAACCTCACACTTGCCTGGGGTCACATCTCGCTGCAGCTTCTGTTTCCATCCGCATTTTACATACAGCAAGGTCATACATGAAAAAGCAAGGTCCTTCTGGGCTGACCCTTTTCAAATTCACTTTCTGGTTGTCTCTTAAGGAAGAAAAAAAACAAACCCAGTAAAACCCTTGCATGCAGCCACACACGTAACCAGTGAGTGTCGTTTCTGCCCTGAGTTCACCTCATTCTCCAGCCTCCAGAGACCTGGTCCTTCTGTATTGCGTCTATTTTTAGTGCCTCTAGGTGAATGTCATTGCCGCCAGGGGCTGACATTTCATACTCTGGGAACCTTGACCCGCTGCTTTTCCGGTTGTGAGCTGAACCTGCTTTTTCATGCCCCAGAAGGAAAGAACAATGATCATTAATAATCAGCATCTTCTGGAAAATCGGAAACGGGGCCTCCGTGATCCGAGACTGCCCTTAACCCCAGCTGTGCTGCTGGCTGCAGCCACCACAGGGCTGACCTATCGACGGCGCCACGGCTGCCAGGGTTATGCCCTGGGGCCACCAGCCATGCCAGAGCAGGGACAGTGGGCTGGCCACATCACTGGGGGGAGGAGGAGGCTGAGGCCGAGTGATACAGACTTGGTGGAGAAAGCATTTCCAACCGTGTAGAGACCAGCGGTGGCCCACCCGCAGAGACCAGCACGGGGAACACCCGCTCAGGGCAAGGCGGGGTGGGGGCAGGCAGGAGGAGGGTGCCTTACTCTAGGTGGGTGGGGGTGTCTCTTTGGGCTGGGGAGCTTGATTGATCCAGAATGCCAGAGCCTCTGACCCTGGGCTGGGTCTTATGCTGGGTCCTGGGGGCACAGAGGAATGGGGACCAGGTAAGTGGTGGAGTGATATTGGGGTAAGAAAGGGGCGCTGGCCAGATGCTGGCTCAGGGGTGGGGACAGAGGGGCACAGGGCCTCATACTTGCCAGCAAGGGACGAGGTTGCAGGTTCCCCTCGACTTCCCAGGTGTTCCTTCTGCCCCTGTGGCAGTGGGAACCAAGGAGGGCCTGGTCTTTAGGGAATGGGGGGAGCAGTACTTGCCGAAAGCACCTTTGACAAGGAAAGCAAAGGTCGCGGGAACAATTCCTCCCTTTCACGCTGGGCGACCTGGCAGGAGTGCGCTGGAGCTGACGGAGGGTGGCAGCCCTTCCCAAGCAGCCCAAGACAAACAGGGTGGCAGGAAGTTCCCACGCTCCCAGGGCTGGCGCCCTGGAGCCTCTGCAATCACCTGCGGGGGGGGGGTGTGGGGGGG
>NW_011494652.1:3026473-3039800 GCF_000754665.1 Bison bison bison | reverse complement strand
GCCTGCGGGCCGGGGGGCGGGGCCAGCTGTGGGGGCGGGGCCAGCTGTCCTGTGCGGTTTGCAAATGCCATCCCCCTGAGTCCTTACAGGAATCCTACTAAATTAACGTTGTTGCTGTTCAGTCGCTCTGTTGTGTCCAGCTCTTTGCGACCCCTTGGACTGCAGCATGCCAGGCTTCCCCATCTTTCACTATCTTCCAGAGCTTGCTCAAACTCATGTCCATTGAATCAGTGATGCCATCCAACTATCTTACCCTCTGTCGCCCCCTTCTCCGCCTGCTCTCAATCTTTCCCAGAATCAGGGTCTTTTCCAATGAGTCAGTTTGTTGCATCAGGTGGCCAGAGTAGAGCTTCAAGTTCAGTGTCAGTCCTTCCAATGAATATTCAGGGTTGATTTCCTCTAGGATGGACTGGTTTGATCTCCTTGCTGTCCAAGGAGTGGGGAGTCAGGTCAGCAGTCAGGGGTCCGTCCTGCCCACCCACATCTGGACCTGCCCACCCACCCATCCTCCTTCCTGATCCACACTTTCCATCACCTGCCCAGTGTGAGCAGCCACCCCATCAGGTCACCCACCAGCCAGCCACGCACGCAGGTTTCCGTCCTGTCATCCCTCCACTGGTCCAGCCGTTCACCCACCAGCATCCTCCACTGACTGTCCATCTGCCCGTGCAGCCTTCACCCACCCACTGAGTTGTCACTCTGTCCACCCTGCACATCCACGCCCTCCTGCGAATCCCCTGAGCCAGGCCTGAAGCTGTCAGCTCAGAGCAAGGCTGGCCGGCATAAATTCTGGGTGATGTGGTCAAAACCAGGTTGGTTCAAATCGAACCAACTTTCAGACACTTTCAGTCACTGGCAGCTTCCCTGCCAGCCACACCTGCCCTTCTTCTTCTGGGAGGTCAAATGGAGTGGGGCTGGGGAAGCTTGGGTTTTGGGTCTGCGCAATGCTGGACATGGTAACTTACATGGTGTGAAGAGTCACGCCAGCACGTTGTTGCTGAGAGATGTAACAGCAAAATGCCCAGAGTAAGTAATCTGTGTTATTGCCATAATTAACTGTCCCTGACAGAGGCTGGACTGTCCAATTGCACCTGATGAAGGAGAGGTTGCTGTGATTCCCGAATGCCCGGTTAATGAAAACCATCCCTTTCTGCAGTTTCTCCTTCGCCCAGGCCTTCCTTTTTCCTAGCTGGCCATGCCTTGTTTTCTATGGCACATTTCTTCTTTATTGATATTTAAGCAGCACTGATAACACCTCTTTGATAAAAGGAAAACAAAACTTCCAGCGGAGATAAAGGAAAGTCCGTGCTCTTTGTCCGCGGTCCTGGGAAGGAGCGTTCCACGGCCCATGTTATTTTCTCACTGGAATGTGACAAAGGAGGTGTGAGATATTTGTCCAGCTCGTTTCTCATCAATGGGACATTCCAATAACCACCAACCGTGCTGGCCCTTTCTCCCCAGAACACCCCAGAGGGAGCCACTGCTCTGGCTAATCTGGATTTGGGGGTGGAAGGGTCCTGGCTCACTGGCTGAACGGGGGGGGAAGGGGGCCCTTGTGTGTCTGTCCCTGTCAGCTGCGGGCCTGCTGCTGTGTCTGGTCTGTGTGAGGCCGACCCTGAGGCTCCGGTAGGTGCCAGACCCCTGGGCCTGTGGGGCTTTATTCTCTCTCTTGCTTGGGAGAAACGGCTAATTATCCCATTTTAGAGGAGGAGACTGAGGGTCAGAGTGGATCTGGGAGACTTACTCAGGGTCGCACAGCTCTCACATCCAGCTCCGAGGGCCACGGCTGGAGGGGCTGCCTTTCTCCTGGTCATTCGCTCCCTGAGTCCACTTGCCATTGCCCAGCAGGCCATGTGTTTGAGAACAGTGCCTCCTGGGCCTGATCATCCTCTGTGTTTCCCCCAGTGTGATGACAGCCAGGTGTGAGCGTCTCCCTTCAGCTGAGACACAGCTCCCAGATGCCGCTATGGTTTGGGTCCCTCTGGATCGGTGCAGTGCCCCCAGCTGGCACGCCCCCCTCCTCCAGGGCACCCCACTCCCAATTGCCTGTGACACCAGACGCCACTGTACCACTGGCTGCTGGCTTTCCAGGAGAACTCAGGTGCCTGGTGGGAGAGTCAGACAGGCCTGGGGTGGCAGCCAGTTCGAGATGGCCTCTGACGATGCTGGCCCGTTGGTATTCACCCTTGTGTATCCCCTCCCCACCTTGAATGGGGCTCACCTGGTAACCAGTAGGATGCGGTAGGAACCTGGAACACGATCCCCAAGGCCAAGTCATGAAAGGCATTATGGCTTCTGTCTTGTTCTCTTCAACTGCTCACTCTGGGGTAAGCCCCGCATTTTGTTGCGAGGACACTCGAGCATCCCCGTGGAGAGGCCAGGAGGCAAGGTCCTGAGGCCTCCTGCCCACAGCCAGGTAAAGAGACCGTCCTGCAGGCGAATCCTCCAGCCTCGCTCAAACCTTCGATAACTGCAGCCCTGGCTGCTACCTTGCCACGAGTCTCCCAAGAGATTCTGACCCAGAACCACCCAGTCTAGCGACTCCTAGGTCCTTGACCCATAGAAATGGTGGGAGGTAATAACAATTTGGTGTTTCCAGCCACCTCGTTTTGGGATAATTTGTTACCCAGCAAGAGATAATTAACACATGAGCTTTGAACTGTGTGCTTCTCCTTATGAATTGAGTCGCCTGGTTCCCTCCTTTACAAGACAAGCTTACCCGTAACCCCCTTAGAGGACCGTGCTGAGAACCGAATGGGATGCAGCCTGCACTGTGCCCAGCATCCCCAGGGGCCGTGGAGATGCCGTGACTGTTGCCTGTGAGGGGCTCTGCCCTCCCTGCCCGGGGTGTCAGCACCACCTTCTTATATCCCTCTTATGCCCCGCCACACACACACTCACATACACACACACTCACACACTCACGTACACACACACACACACTCACACACACACACACTCACACACTCACACACACACACTCACACACTCACATACACACACACACTCTCACACACACACTCACACACACTCACACACTCACTCACACACACAGTCACACACACACACACTCAGACACACTCACACACTCACTCACACACACAGTCACACACAGTCACACACACTCACACTCACACACACACACTCTCACACACACACACACAGTCACACACACACAGTCACACACACACACTCACACACACACTCTCTCACACACACACACACACACTTACACACAGACACACACACACTTACACACAGACACTTACACACACACTTACACACACACTCACACACATACTCACTCACACACACACACACTCACACACACACACACAGTCACACACACACATTCACTCACACACTCACACACACTCACACACACACACTCACACACACACACACACACACACGATCACCTGGCCCAGTGCCTGGCCCAAAACTGAAGTAGACTCTGCTGTACTCACTGCTGCAGACCCAATGAATGAATACATGTTTCCTTTTATTTTTTTAATCTTTAAAATTGTTTATTTACTTGGCTAGGCTGGCTCTTAGTTGTGGCACGCGGGACCTTTGGTCTTTGTTGAGGCGTGTGAACTCTTAGTTGCGGCGAGTGGGATCTAGTTCCCCGACCAGGAACCTAACCCAGGCCCCTTGCTTTGGTGTGCAGAGTCTTCGCCCGTGGTTGCGGCGTGTGGGATCTAGTTCCCCGACCAGGAGTCTAACCCAGGCCCCTTGCTTTGGTGTGCAGAGTCTTCGCCCGTGGTTGCGGCGTGTGGGATCTAGTTCCCCGACCAGGAATCTAACCCAGGCCCCTTGCTTTGGGAGTGCAGAGTCTTCGCCCGTGGACCACCAGGGAAGTCCCTGAAATGTTTTCTTGTAATTAAAAATTGTAATGGTGATGAAATAAAAGTAAGGAAAATTTCACCTGTTAATCACTTTTGCGTCCAGTTCAGTAGTGTTTAAGTATGTTCACGCTGTTGAGCGGCCAGACTTCGGAATTTTTTCCTCTTTCTAAATGACACTCTGTCCCCATTAAACAGCAAGTCCTCATCCCCCTCCTCCAGCCCCCGGCACTACCATCCTACTCTCTGCCTCTGGGACCCTGACTCCTCGAGGGGCCACACGTAAGTGGATGCAGGCTTCACGGCACACGGTGCCCTCTGAGTCCAGCCACGCTGGAGAATATGTCAGAACGCGCCCTTCCTCTTGGAGGCTGAGTAATACTCCACAGTGAAGGCTTTCTCCATTCGTGTTCCCTTTCCCCCTAACCATGAGACCGTCGGGGTCAGGCATGAAGTCTTACTTATCTGCTTGTTCCCAGCCCGTATCTTGGAACTTGGCCCTGAACCAGCCTGACTCAAGATGTATTTATGGAAGAAATGACTGAGGTCCACACGTCTGCCTCTTGCTGGTGGGGTGGCCTCTGCAGGCGGCTTGCCCTCTCTGAGCCTCTGTTTCCTCCTCTGTGGAATGGGGATGGTGACTCAGGGGGCAGCTGGGGTCGAAGGTGATGACTGTACTGTTGGGTATGCGGGCAATGTAGAAGCTTCCTGATTCTACCCTCGAGGTCAGAAATGGTGATGCTCCTTTGTCTGACCCTGGCCTGGCCAGATGGCCACGCAGCAGGGGGCTGGGCTTGGTGGCCAGTCTGTAGTTTCAATATGGCAGCACAGGATACTTAATTACCACCTGTCGTCTGAGATAAAGCTGGTAGGTCCCACATTCCAGACTCGATAATTCCATCAATAAGACCCCAGGGCCGAGTGGAGATGTCTTATGCCCAGGAATGCCGCTGAAAACGATAGCAGGGGAGGAATTAGACCCAAATTTGCTTTGAGTGAGGTGCAATTTCAGATACAGGCTGATAACTTCTCTGGGGTGAGGGGGGCTAAAGGCTCTGGAACTCCAGCTGAACCTGGATCAGAGGGCAAAGGATCAGGAGAGCAGGCTTCGTGTAGTGACAACATGAGCTAAGACCTCGGGTGGCCTGAATTAAATCTCAGGTCAGCTGCTGGCTTCTTAGGTAACCCTGGGGACCTTGCTGAACTGCTCTGAGCCTCAGTTTCTCCACCTGTAAAACGGGGCTATTAACGGTTACCACCATTGCAGGGGACAGGCATGTGGATGGAACCCACTGAGGCTCCGTAGCCTCCTGGCTGCGTTCTCCTCTCTGAGCCTCGGTGACTTTGTCTGTAAAATGGGGAGGCTCTCCTCCTGCCCCATAAAATGGCTTGTTGATCCCTTTTCTCCCACTCCCACCACATAGATGTGGTGAATTGGCCAAGTTGTCTTTCCAGAATAAGGGGGCTTTTCAAATGTGCCTCTTCCAAGCTTGGGTCAGCCCCCTGCCCTGAGCTCTGTGCAGCCGGGCCTCTACCAGCATCCCCACTGGGGTGGCTCGGGGCACCGCACACTGGCATGTCCCCAGCGCTCTGGCCCCCTGCTCCCTGCTCCTGTCCTTACCTTTCCTTCTAGGCAAGCCTACCCCTTGTCTACCCAGGGCTCAAGACCAGAACCTTTGCCTCAGCTCCTCCAGCCCGCATAGCCCGTACCCAGCCCCTCACCCAAGCCCTCCCATCATTCACCCCTGCTGGAGACCCATCACAAAGACCCTCGCTGGACCACGACGGGAATACCGAACAGATCTGAGGTTTAGTGTGATGGCAGCCCAGCCTCGCACGGCCAGACAGAACTGCCCTGGGCAGCTTGTGCCCTGCAGCGGCCGGGAGGGTTCATCACCTCCCCTGGGCTCCCTGCACTTGGCCTTTCCTGTCACATCCCACCTTGCTGGAGTCGCGAGCTCAGAGGACCCCCCTCCTGGCCTGATACCCCGAGGCAGGTGCATAGCACCCTGCCCACGCCTCCGTTCATGGGCCCTGCCGAGTCCCTCCTCCCCAGGGCTCTGGCTCTGCCGGCCGAGCCTGTTGGGTGACTGGCCTTGGCGGGGACCCAGCTGTCCTCCGCGTGTGCATTCTTCTTTCCCGAGGAATGTCCTGGATCCAGGTTCCCACAGAGGTGCCCGAACCGAGGGGAGTGACTCTGAACTCTGGCTGTTGTTCTGCTGCAGAAAAAGCCATTCTTTTGAACTCGGATAAGCCGGCCCACGAACAGGGCATAACTGAGACTCAGGAATTCCAGGGTCAATGGGCACTCACTCAGGCGGGGCTGCCCTCCCTCTGCGGGTCAGCGGGAACGTCAAGTGAAACCCATTCTAATTAAAGGGAACATTGAACAGGGGCCTTTAAAACACAGACATTTCCGAAAATCCTCTCTTGATACTAATTAATTTCCCTGAGGAAGGAGCAGGGATGTGGCCGGGGGAGGCGGAGACCCCTCGGAAAGCCCGGTTTTTCCACCCCCATCACTCACTCGGCATTTATCTAGAACTTCATCTCAATGGTAATTTAAAGGCCCCGGGAAGACTGCTCTACACCCTAATTCATCAACCGTTTAATGAGAAGGCTGGCCCTCCGTCAACACCACTTCCTGGGGGAAGAGATGACCATCAGGGCGCTGGGACAAGGGGGCTGAGATGCTGACGCAGCCAGGAGACCGTGCTGGGGAAGCCAGGGCTGGTCTGAAGACAGCTTGGAGGCACAGGGGTTCCTTCACTCAAGAGGCATTAATTGAGTGCCTTCTGTGTACTGTCCTAGATGCTGGGACAGAGCCTGAGGCGGGCCTGACGGGTGCCTTCCGCCATGTGGCTTGCATTTCACTCTGCTTCACGTGATTTGTGATGCCAGTGGCCTTGCTCTACCTACATTCCTCTGTGCGTGAGAGAGAGGAGGGGGCGGGGAGAAAGAGGGCTGTCTCATTCTCGCATTATGTTGTTGCTGTTGTTCCGTGGCTAAGTCATGTCTGACTCTTTGTAACCCCATGGACTGCAGCTCACCAGGCCTCCCTGTCCTCCATTATCTTCTGGACTTTGCTCAAATTCATGTCTCTTGAGTCAGTGATGCCATCGAACCATCTCATCCTCTGTTGCGCTCTTCTTTTGCCTTCAACCTTTCCCAGCATCAGGATCTTTTCTAATGAGTCAGCTCTTCGCATCAGGTGGCCAAAGTATTGGAGCTTCAGTTACAGCATCAGTCCTTCCAATGAATATTCACAGTTGATTTTCTTTAGGACGGACTGGTTTGATCTCCTTGCTGTTCAAAACCATCAGTTCTTTGATGCTCAGCCTTTTTCATGGTCCAGTTCTCACATCTGTACATGAGTACTGGAAAGACCACAGCCTTGACTATACAGATCTTTGTTAAAAAGTGATGTCTCTGCTTTTTAATATACTGTCTAGGTTTGACATAGCTTTTCTTCCAAGGAGCAAGTATCTTCTAATTTCATGGCTGCAGTCACCATCTGCAGTGACTCCTGTTATACTGGTTTCTATAATCTTCCAATTGTCTTGGCCAAAACTGGCCAGAGCATGGAGACTCAGACCCTAGTGGGCTTCATGACAAAGCTAGTGTCCATCTCAGTGGGCACAATGGCTCAAACCCCAAATACCCTGAAGGATCAGTTGCTTGAGTAACTGGGTTGAGAATTCTACCACGGATTATGGAAAGGGATAGCATGCGTGCTTAGCAAGTGCTGGCCCTGCTCTAAGATCTAAATTGAAGTAGCTTTTGAGGAAAAATCGTGAATGTTCCTGAACAAAGCCATTGAACTTTATCTCAAGGGCCTGGAGTACCTTGTGACACGTCCTGAGATTAAAAACCCACATTGGCCTCGCCCATTGCCCTGGGTCACCCGATGGCCTCAGGCACCAGGTGAGGGCTAAACCTCTACCTGCTGAGCTCAGCATCACGATTCTTGGCCTCTGCTCTCACCCTCTGGGGTCTCCCTTGGGCCCTATTTGGTGGCTGGCTCAGTCTGTAAAACTTAATGGGAAAGTGGTGCATTTGGTTAATTAATCATCTGAGTCAGTCTTGGAAGGAATAGAAGCAAAGGAATTCCCTTCCAGAAGTGGGGCCCAGGGCTCCTTCCCAGAGCCGACAGCCCACCTTGTGCCCAGCAGCACGTGGTTCCCCAACAAGCCTCTGTACCTTTGCCCAGGCTGTTCCTTCTGCCCACTATGCTTTTCCTCACCTGGTCTGCCCGGAAAGCCTCTTCTGGCTCCATGAGGCTCAGATAAAGCTTCCTGACCGTTTCGGCCCACCATCTTCAAGCTCCACAGCCTCCCCACGGATCACACCACATGATAAACAGCCTATGTGCTGGGTCTCTGTCCTCTGCTCGATTCCAGGGCCCAGAACTCAGCCCAGCCCGGGGTGTGGTGCAGGCGGGTACCCTCCGAGTGGCACAGGACAGTTGCCTCTCTCCTTGGTGGCTTGTGTCAGCTGTCATTCCCGAGTCTGCCTCTGCCAGGGCTCATGGAAGCAGCGACTGGGTTTATTTTGGTCCTAATGGTACCAGCAGAGGACCTGTGTCCAGTTCATTCAGAGTCCGTGGACACAGAATAAAGGCCCTTGTAGGTTTTTAAGATGTACTTTTTATCATTGCTTGATAAATGTGTGTGTATGTATGTGTGTTAGATGCTCAGTCGTGTCTGACTCTTTGCAACCCCATAGACTGTAGCCCTCCAGGCTCCTCTGTCCATGGGATTCTCCAGGCAAAAATACTGGAGTGGGTTGCTAGTCCCTTCTCCAGGGGATTTTCCTGAGCCAAAGATCGAACCCAGGTATCCTGCATTGTGGGAGGATTCCTTACCACTGAACCACCAGAGAAGCCCTGTTTGATAAATGTTATGCCATGCTTAGCTGCTCAGTCATGTCCGACTCTTTGTGACCCCTATGGACTGTAGTCCACCAGGCTCCTCTGTCCATGCGATTCTCCAGGCAAGAATACTGGAGTGGGTTGCCATACCCTCCTCCAAGGATTCTTCCCAACCCATGGATGGAACCACATTGCAGGAAGATTCTTTACCATCTGAGCCATCAGGGTGTTTGATAAATACTTTTTTTTTTTTAAACTCCTCTGAAAGGTTCTTGAGGGCATGAGTATGTGGGCTTTTCTAGTGGATGGCAGGGTTCCTGTCTGCCCCAGGAACTGGGGGCGGGGAGGCACAAACTGGCCTCTTTGTCGCTCCTTGGGTGTGAGATTCTCACCCGGGACTCTAACCAGGGAGGCAGAGATGCCAAAGTCTGTTCTCCTGCCCCAGAACTTAGCTGGGCACCTCTTCCATCTGCATGGAAATCATAAAACAACTATTGTTGCTGTTGTTCAGTCACTCAGTCATATCCAACTCTTTGTGGCCCTATGGACTGCAGCATGCCAGGCTTCCGAGTCCTTCACTATCTCCCAGAGTCTGCTCAATTATTGTTAATATCAGCATACTATCAGCCAGGCTGCATTCCTCCTGGAGGCTCTGGGAGGAATCCACTTCTGCATCATTCAGATTGAATTGAATTCACCAGACTCAATTCCTTGAGGCTGTGGGACTGATGTCCCCATTTCTTTGCTGAAGAAAACCCCTTGCTTCCAAAGGGCTCCCATAGTGAGGTCAGCCCCCCTACCTTATTGATATCCCTTTCTTAGAGTGAACAGGTTGTGTGTTGTAACACCACTTGTCACAGGAGTGGAACCCATCATATTCACAGCAGCAGGGAGTAGAGGGTCATGCACCGGGTTGGTGGGATCATGGGGACCACCTTAGAATTCTGCCCACCACAATGAAGCAACACACTCAGCATGTGACCACCTTGGTCCCAGGGGCTCGTTTCCATGGAGGCAGCAGGTGCTGGGCTGGGTGGGCTCCCCACCCATGGCAGCAGCAGGTGGACTGGTGGGCTGGGTGGGCTCGAATCACAGCTCCCTCCCCAGTGATTTGGCTTCCACTGTGGCTCAGATGGTAAAGAATCTGCCTACAATTCAGTAGACACAGGTTTGATTCCATGGACAGAGGAGCCTGGTGGGCTACAGTCACGGGGTCGCAAAGAGTCGGACATGACTGAGTGACTAGCACTTTCACTTTTTCCCAATGATTGAGAGCCTCAAGGAAGCAACTTAACTGTTCCAGGCTTCAGTTTGCTCATCTGTAAAATGGAATGAGAGCCACTGGTGGGACAGCAAGACAGCCGAATGAGTCAAGCAGACGAGGGTTTTGGTGGACCGTGTAATGAACACGGCTGCTGTATCACGGTTTTTAAAAACAACCCAGCTTTCCATTTCATTTCAAGCAGGATGGGATGGATATAAAGCATGTTTTCAGGCTCAACACATCCAAGTACACTTTAGGCATTGTTCCAGGCAAGTGTGGCCAGGAAAGGGCCTGATTACCAGATGGGGGTACCCTTGAGAGACATGCCGTGTGCTGACCGGTGCCTGTCCTGGCTGGAGGTTGCAGCTGGCCAGTTGCTATGAGGGGAAGAATGTCAGGGCCATGCCTGACCAATGGGTTAGGGTTAGGGTTAGAGCAGGAACCTTGGGTGGGGAGTGGTGGCAGGTGAGGTGGTCATGTGCCTCCAGCAATGCAGTGGTGTTGGCAGTGCCTTACAGGGCACCCACGACCCTGTGTGCCCCCATCAGCAACCTCAGCTTCCTCCTTGGGTCTTACCGGGAAAGAGCGGCCTGAAGGGTATCGATGGGGACGGTGTTTTCCTTTGGAGGCAGACAATGAGTATCATAGGAGGGGCACACCTGGCAAGCTGTTTCACGACAAAGGCAGGGTGGGGAGTGCTCAGTGAGCAGACTCTGCTACAACCGCCTGTGTGAGCCTCTCACCTCGACTGCTAATTAGCTGTGTGACTGAACCGCCCCGAAATCAGCCTCATCTTCCTCTTGTAAAATGGAGATAAGTAGGGGACTGCGCTCAAAATGTTGTCACGAGGATTAAATGAATTGGTGTGGGAATGCAATTGGCAGGTAGTGAGTGTTCCGTAAAATTATCCTCTCCCTTATCGTCTTCATCCCACCCTCACCACCATCACCGTCGTCATCATTACTGTCATCCTGTCACCACTGACGCCACCACCAATATGATCACTGCCTTCATCGCCATCTCCATCATCATTATCTCCATCATCATTATCACCATCAACGTTGTCATGTCCGTCACTATCACCAGCATCCCCAGTATCGCCACTGTCTTCATCGCCATCTCCATCATCATCACCATCATCACGGTCAGCGTCAGTGTTATCATTACCATCACTATCACCATCACCACCATCATCATCACCACAGCATCACCATATCATCTCATCATTGGTTTAACAGGTGGACTTGCACCCAGAGGGAGAGAATTCAGCCAAGACCAGTCACAATTCTATAGTACTCATCACCTCCCAGCAGGGCCCAGCAGGTGGTGGGGTGGTCACAGAAGCAGCCACTTGCTCAAGGGAATACATTTTGTTAGCCAACACTAGGCTCTGGTGGGACTGAGTCTGGGGTCAGCATGGGGGTGCTGGAAGTATCTAGGGTTGCTGGGATGTTGACAGCAGACAGCAGTGGGATGAGGCATCTCCTGGCACCCACCTCTTTCCATCTGCTCCTCAGAAGCAGCTCTTTGGAGAGGGGCTGCTTGGCAGGACCCCAGAGGTCTCACGCCACCTCTGCCTCTTGCTGGATGGTCTCAGACAGGCCTCTTTGGCCTCAGCTCCCCGTTCTCTAAAGTGGGGACACATCAGGACACCACTGGGGGCCTGCCCTGGACCTCCAGTAGGTGGTGCTGGTGGGCATGAAAGCGACCTGGGGTGGGAGAGGGGGCACTGGGTATGGAGGAGCTGCAGAATGTTCTGTATCTGTGGGCCTATTATTATTGCCTGGGACGGGGATGGTGAAAGCAATGAATAATGAATGAAGGAAGGAAGAAAGGAGTAAGGGGCGCCCTGGCTGCACCATCCCCTGGTCCCCTGGGCGCCTCCAGCCTCCCTGAAGGAGGTGGCTGTGTAGATCCCCCATGGGGTGACCCAAGCCAAGGGGGTGCCCTGACACCCAGGGCAGGGTGGGTGTCTCTCCACCCTGACCTTAACCCCAGGGGAAGGAAGGGTGATGGGGGAAGCCCCGCCACCCCGATGCCCCGCCCACCCGACTGCCCCGCCCACCTCACTTCTGAGGTCTTGGTTCTGCTCCCTTTCTGGCTGGCTCCGTCCACGCGCCCC
The DNA here is from genome assembly GCF_000754665.1 of Bison bison bison. NCBI lineage: Eukaryota > Metazoa > Chordata > Mammalia > Artiodactyla > Bovidae > Bison > Bison bison. Next base: position 3,027,699 of record NW_011494652.1, on the reverse strand, counting down.
GCTGTCTTACCAAGGAGGAAGGTGAGTCTGGGAGAGGGCAGGTGACTTGGGAGATGGGGCTGGGGCTGGGCTAGCTGCCGGTGGCTGGGATGCTCTCTCACTGGATCCCACGACTGTCTCCCACCCTCTGCTCCTCCTGTGTAGGAGACAGGGAGGGCACTGCTGCTGTGAACACTCTTGGACCGGGTGAGTCCACCAGCTGTCTCAGCCCCAATACCCATGTCGAGGGTCCCAGCTTTCATACCTCTGGGGCCAGGGACCTCACCATCTCAGAGACAGCCTGGTCGGATGATGGGTACCTTGTATCAGAGAGTTCCGCCAGCCTCTGAGCCACAAGCTTTCTGGACCTTGCTGCTCTTTACCGGGGGGCCCTGGCTCCTGGGGTGGGGGGGCGAGGAGGGCATAGCTCAACTCAGGCCCCGCCTCATGGAGATCTGGGGGCGATGGTGGGTGTCGCCTGGACAGAGGGAACTGGGGCCTGTCTTGGTCTCGTATCTTTTGGTGGAGCAGTTGTCGGGCCATCCGCTGGCCAGGGACCCCCCACCCCAAGAGGACAGACAACTGGCGGCAATCACGTGGCCCTTTCAGCCTGGTGGAGAGTCTGGGTTTTATCCAGAGTGAGGTGGCTGGGCCCTGGTGGCCTGAGCGGGGAAAGTGGTGTTTGTTGTGTTTTAAGGAAAGCCCTTTGGCTGGAGTGTGGAGAGCTGCCTGGCGGGGGCAGAGGGCAGCCTGCCCGAGGTAGTGCCAAGGCTGGGCCATTGTATGACATGAGGCCTCCAACCGCCGCCCCCTCCAAGACAGCCCAGTGGCTTCTGCTTGGTCATTGTCTCGAGCGGAGGGCAGGAGGGTCCCAAAGACCCCTGATCTCGGGTTGAGAACCTTAGCTGAGAAGGCTGCTCGTCCCTTCCTCCAGGACAGTGGGAGGGGCTCCTGGGCTGGGCTGCCCCGGGGGTCTGGGCAGGTCTCTCTACCTTCCAGGTTCTGGGCTGGTGAATAAAGATGTGGAGGGACCCGGAGCCCATGGGACCCAGGTGTGGCATGGTTGCTGGCCCTCACCCTGATAGAAGTGGTGTGAGAAACCAGCCTGAGGAGGTGACGTGTGGGTGGGGGGCTCCTGCAGGGAGTCAGCCCCGGCATGTCTCCTGGAGTCAGGGTCTGCTTAGGAGCAACCAGGTAGTAAATCAAGTGGGTCATGCTGTGATCACCGCCTCCAGCGACGTCCCAGG
>NW_011494652.1:3022749-3026373 GCF_000754665.1 Bison bison bison | reverse complement strand
GTCCCAGGCATTCAGAACAATGGCCACGGATGTCCGCTCCACGTGCCCTGGAGGGCTGGCCCGCGGCGTGTCTGCTCACACCCTGTCCCCACCCGGGCCTTTGCACACTCCGTTCCCTGTACCCGGAGCAGCCTCTTCCTTGCCTTTGGCCCTCAGTTTCAGGTTACCTCCTTGGCCGGCCTTGCTGGCCATTCCGAGCAGCAGTGGTGCCCACTGCTTGCTTCCCTGACAGTGTCTGCCTCCCTGGGCAACCGGCCTGGCCTGCCGATGGTCGGCCCGCTCCTGTCTGTCCTCTTGTTCACTGCAGTCCCCCTTAAGCGCAGGGCAGCATGCTCCCTGCATGCATGCTAAGTCACTCCGTTGTGTCCCACTCTGCCACCCCATGGATTGTGGCCCTCCAGGCTCCTCCATCCATGGGAGTCTCCAGGCAGGAATACTGGAGAGAGTTGCCATTTCCTTCTCCAGGGGATCTTTCCAACCCAGAGATCAAACCCGGGTCTCCTGAATCACCTACATCGGCAGGCGAATTCTTTACCTCTGAGCCACCAGGGAAGTCCCCCTCCCCCTTTACTAGAAAAATTTTAATTGAGCATCCACTGGGTGCAGGCACCAGCCAGGTGCTGGGAATACCGAGATGACTCAGGCCCTCCTGGGCCTCTCCTCAGCCGCTTAGAGGCAGGATGACAAGCAGGTTGGTGCCCAGGCTGATTCTGGCACATTGCTGGTGGCCTCCCTGGTGGCTCAGATAGTAAAGCTGCCTGCAATGCGGGAGACCTGGGTTCGGTCCCTGGGTCGGGAAGAGAATGGCTACCCACTCCCGTACTCTTGCCTGGAAAATTCCATGGACGGAGGAGCCTGGTAGGCTATAGTCCATGGGATTGCAAAGAGTCGGACACGACTGAGCAACTTCACTCCCCTGGAGAACTGCGTTGCGAGGGCTTGGGAGGCAGAATCTGGCTCGGGGAAAGTGTGCTACAATCCATTAATGATGTCTGCCGTGCCCAGAGGTGTGGGAGCTTGGGAAGCTGTGCTTTAACCTGTAGACTCCAGGCCAACAGAGCCTCTAATATGCATCCAGGTAGTGCTGGGTGCCTGGCCTGGCCCTCCAAACCAACTTTTCATTCTTCTCTCCCTTTCCGGGTGAGAAAGAAGCTCCTGAGATCTTACAGCTCCTGTGTGGCAGAGCTGGGGTCTGAAGCCCTGTTTCCCAGATCCCAGTTTTCCATAATGTCACGCTGTCCCGTTCCCCTCTTTGCTCCGTCTGCTAGGGAGCTCAGCCTGGAGCTTTGGGCTGACTCTCGGGGCCACATCAGCCTAGGCTTTGGGTCATATTTGTGTCAGCCCCGTCCTCATACTTTCATCCTCCCTGCCGGGCCTCCCGTGGAGCAGGCCGGACGTAAGTTATCAACTATAAATAAAACCAAGACTTCCGTTCTGGCTCTCACTTTAGTTTCCTGGTGCATTTTTTTTTTTTAAAGTCCTTCATTGGGGGAGGTGGGGGAAGACTCCTAACGGAAGATGACATCATCATCAGCTGGCCCTGGGGGGCAAGTCCCCAGCTCCACAGGCCCGCGTGGGCCCTGAATGCCCCCTTTATGAGGGGTAACCTCATTACACAAGCCACGCCACATGGTGGAATTTCAAATGGGGTTTTGTGGTTTCTGCCCTTCTCAGCAGAGCGCACACAGGCAGCTGCGGTCGCCCGGCTTCCTCTGCCGCCGCAGCCCTGGCACCCGGCCAGCCCAGTGACCACCCGTCCATCCATCGTGAGTCAGTTTCATTCTTAATTCTCTGAATCAGGCCCCTTTAAAGGGACAGCAGGGCTGATTCCTTGGGGCAGGCAGGCGAGGAAGGGGAAGCGGCGGTCGGAGGTCAGGAAGGAGCTTGGGGACCTCTGGCAGGCAGCATGCCTCCATCCGCCCTCCCTCAGGATGGAGGGGGTTTCCTGCCCGCTGCCGGGGAGAGGAGCTTGTGATTGCCCCCCCTCCCCGTCCAGAGCTGACCGTCTGCAGGGCGGGAAGCCCCGGGCCCTCGGCGACCTTGCTTCTTGCCTGGCAAGAAACCCCACCCAAGCTCAGAGGCCATCGGAACTCCGTAGCCACCCTCTTGGTCCTGCCTTCTTCCCATCGCAGGTCCTAGGATGTCCGAGCTGCCTCTTGGGCAGCCCCTCCGGCCACCTGGACTGCATGGCCCTGATGTTTGCGGTCCTGTCCCCTCTCCCGAGGTCCCCCTGCCAGGCCTGCCCCAGAGCTCCCTCAGTTCTACCAGAGTGAGGGACAGCTCCCACCCTGCTCAGTGCGTGTTCATGGGCTTCCCCATGCCCTCCAGACCATCAGCCCCATGAAGGCAGGGATATTGCGAGTCTTGTTTGCAGCACAACGCCCGGCCAATTCACAGAACGGACAGATGAAGGCTGAGTGGCTGCAGGGCATTCGAGGCGTCCTCCGTTTGGAGCCTGGGCTGGCTCCTCCCTGAGGCTGGGGGCCAGGGGGCAGGCCGAGGAGACTTGTGGGTGATGATGAGCCTGGGGGGCTCCTGTGGGTGCCGGACCTGGAGCTCCAGCCCCAGGGCAGGTCTCAGTATGAGGCCTTAGTGAGGCTGAAGAAGAATTTCCCTCTTTTCCTCCTCTGTCTGACTCACACTTAGGTTTTGAAGTTCCCCTTTTTGTCAGCGTTTCTGGGGAGGTTACGGAGTGGTCAGGCGAGGCCGGCAGGATCTGGCAGAGGCAGGGACCCAGGCCATGGCTCCATTCACAAAAACAGGACCTGCCTGCCTCACGGGTCCTGCTGGCTCGTTGTGTTTGCAGGTTTGCAGGGAATGAGATGCTCGGGGGCGGGGTTAAGAGTTCGTGCGTCCACGTGGCTGGTGACCATCTAGGCATCTCCCTCCAGCCTCTTGGCTCATCTTCCCTGGAGGCTGGGGCAGGGACGGGGTGAAGTGGGGGCAGGCATGGGAGGTGGGGACTTGTCACGGAGGTCTTGCTTCTCCCCCGGGGTCCAGGCAGTCTGGAGACCAGGCAGACTGCCTCCTGCCCTATGGGTGCCTTCCCCTCTGTGGTTCCCACCCCCCAGGATGAGTGGATCAAAGAAGGAGGGAAGACAGAGTGGTAAGTAGAGCAAGGCGCCTTCGGGGCACACGTTTCCCAACCCAGCCACTCGCTGGTCCCTCGGCGGGGGGCCCTGGGGCCGCACCAGCGTCACGCATCGAGGGCTCATCAGCTGGTCCTGAGGACCCTCCAGGCCAGGGCGTTGCGGGTCCATCAGTGACTTGACTCGATCCTTTCCCTCTGGAGCTGCCAGTCTGAGGGTGGAGACTGCTGGACAGCCAGACGGTGAGAATACAGGGTGGGCAGTGCCTCAGCAGGAGACAGGCAGAGAAGAGACCCAGCCCGGCTGGGGGGTCAGAGAAGCCTTCCAGGAGGAGGGGGGCTGGGGCCGAGCCCTGAAGGGTGAGGGGACCTTAGCCGGGGTGAGGGTGGAGGGGAGGCGACAGGAAGGGCTCCAGGCGGAGGGGACAGTTCATGCGGAGGCTGGAGGCAGAGACCTGTCAGGGCAGCTGAGCAGAGTGTCCTCTGGGGCGGGGGGCAGGACAAGGCAGAGGCTAAAGGGGGGGGGGGGACCGGTG
>NW_011494652.1:3007237-3022587 GCF_000754665.1 Bison bison bison | reverse complement strand
AGAGGGCTTACCTACACTCGACACCAAGGCCGTGCCCCAGCCACGGGACTGCCCCCAGAACGGTGCCAGGAACCCCCTCCCCCGGCCCCCCGCACCCAGACCCAGTAGGCAGAAGGAGGTCTAAGACCTGGCACCTTGGCTGGTTCGGGGAAAGCTGAGACAGGATGGAGGTGGGGAGGGCCTCAGCCCTGAGCTTGAAACCGAAGAGGGAGTCCTATGAGAGAGCCACAGCCAGCCCTGCATCCCCCACGCGGGGCCTGGGCCCTCTCTCCGGGCAGAGCCGTGTCCCTGGCACTCTCCTGGGACGCGGCTCAGTGCCAACCTTGTCCGCAGGCTCCAGGGGCTCTGGGACCCCGAGGAGCGGGGGGATGGGGGAGCAGGGGTGGCCCAAAGCCGCCGCCCGCCGGCCCCAGGTGCAGGCTGGGCCCCCATCCAGGCCTGCCACATGGGCTCCTGACTGCGCTGTGGGTCCCATCTGCCATCCGTGGCCGTTTCTTACCTGTAGAGACTAGCTCGGTTACCTTGCTTGCATCTTACAGTTAATAATGGAGCATGACAAAGCAGCAGGGAAGATGAGAGAGGTGGCTGAAGGCTTAGAAGGGGCCCGCCAGGGTGTGGCCAGAGGAGGAAGTTCGCCGGAGGTTGCCATGGAGCTTCATGTTCGTGGTACCCCTGAACCACTCGAGGGGACGAAGTTTCTCAGCGGCAGGTGGGAGAACCTCACCCCATTCTGCCATCCTTGCCCGACTGGCCACAGCCTCCTGTAACGAACCCACAGGGTACTGTGCTGGGTGCTCCTGTAGAGGATTCATTCTGATCTTGTGCCCCCCTGGCCGAGTGGGAGGACACTGAGGTTCCAGGGGATATTTCAGTCCTGGCTCACACAGGGCCGTGTGGTCCAGTGGTCTTTCAACTGACCTTCTAATCCCCCTGTGCTGTTGCTGCAGGCTCTAAATCCAATCACAGGAGAGAAACACTTTGAGATGCAAAAGCCCGAAGAGATCATTGCAATTATTCAAAACACAGCCAGTTAAGGTTTTATGAGGCTGAGTTGTCCCTCTGGAATTCCCTCTTATCCAGTGATCTCAAAGCGCCCGGGTCCAGAATTAATTAGGCCCTGCAGCCAAGGACAGCAGACGGCACCTAGGAGCCTGGGTGTGGCAGGCTGGGGCCAGACAGGAAGAAGCAAGGATTGCTCACACTCACTGCTGCCCTGGAGTTCAGGGCCCCTGCCTCCTCCTGGAGGCACCACCCCAGCTGTCCTTGACCACGCCGGTAGGAGGATGGGGAGCTTGGGGGCCATGTCTCATTCAACCACGTGAATGCTGAAGGTCAGCAGCGGTAGGAGCAAGACCAAGTTCCACAGTCAACCAGGACGGGAGGAGGGGATGGTTTCACGTGGTCAAGGGCTTTCCAGGTCTGGATCCCAGAACACTGGCAACCGAAAGCTCCTGAAGGGCATGGGCCATGGCCTAAGTCACAGAGGCTACTGGGATGGACACAGTTTGATGTCTGGAGAGGAGGAAGTGGGCCGTGGAAGAGTGGGGGTAGAGGAAAGCCACAGAGCCCGCTGTCTGGTCACGGCTTACTAAGCTTGGTTCGATGACTAAATAACTGATGGATAGATGGATGGCCAGATGGATATGTGGAAGGATAAGCGGACTGACCAACACCTGGATAGTCTGAGGGAGGGTTGGTGAGCAGGTGTGTGAATGGATAGGTGGATGACAATGTGGGTAGATAGAGGGGTGGATGGGTGGACTGACAGGTGATGGGTGAATGTGTGAGAGCACAGAAGGGTGGATGGATGGCTGGTGGATAGGTGATGGAGGGATGGACAGAGAATGGGGCATGAAGAATACAGGATAAACGTGTGTGTGTGTTCCAAAGGGATGCTGAGGGTAAGGCCAGGCTATAAGGGGTCACACTGGATGGACGACGGATGCACGGATAGATGGATGGATGGATGGATGCACGGATAGATGGATGGATGGATGGATGGATTGGTGGGTTGGAAGACAGTGGAGCAAGTGTATCGGTCCATCTCAAAGAGGGAACACGGGCCATGAGAGATGATGCTAGCAGAGACCTTGGTGGGGCCGGCAGGACCTCCTGGAGAGGGTTTCCGCATGCCTAGCCCCAGGACCATGTCCTCCACCAGCTGGGCACCAGCTTGGGGATCAGTGATCCAGTGAACCCGGGCCTGCATCCTCTTGGTGCCCCAGCTTTCTTGGCTCCTTGACTTTGGCTGGTGGCCCCCTCTCCAGGCCTTGGTTTCCCTGTCTGTCTGTAATGTGAGGATGCTGGACGGGATGGGCTTCTGAGGAAGGTGGGGGTGGCGGTCGGGCCCCCGGGGGAGGGGCCACAGCTCAGCCCTCCCCTCCTGCTCACGGGCTTTCCCTCGCGTCTTTCCCAGACTCGGCTCCAGGCACCTGCCATGCTCCCTCTCCCGCAGTGCCCTCCAGGCGTCTGGGCACAAAGCCGGTGGAGAGCCGGGCCCCGGGGAAAGGAGACCTGGCCCCTGCCCTGAGTGGGGAGGGCGAGGAGCTGCTGTGATCACAGACAGTGGTGCAGCAGGCCCCTGGCAGGCTCCAGGCTGAGTAACCCTGAGTCACCAGTCACTTCCTACCGCACATTCTCTCATTCATTCGGTTTCATCCCAAAGAGCACCTCCCTGGACTCCTCCCTGGGGAAGTTGCCAAGGGTGTGGGGGGCGCTCAGCCTGCCCTGACTGGATGGACCAAGGGCTTGGCCCCTTAACCCTGGCAGGGAGAGAGGACCAGATAGTGCAACTTCTCAGGGAGGGGGTGGGCACTTCCTGAGCCCCACTCTGGCCCAGGAACGCTCTGAGCCTCACTGGCCAGGAGCCTGCCAGTGGGCGGGCCAGGTTCCTGCTTCCATGAGGTCCTGAGATCTGGGGGCCTGGGGACGCGTGGCCTCGCCAGCTCATTGAGTTTCAGTGGACCAAGGAGAGAGAAATGGCCCAGCTGCTGTCTCGCCTCACCTGTCTCTTGCTCTCCACTCACTCGTTCATTCATCCTCTACACGTTTCTCGCCTGCATTCAGTCTCCCCAGCGTTGTACCAGCCCTGGAGAAACGCCATCTAGCCCAGGGAGGGGCAAGGCAGCCAGAACAGCATCCTGGTTTTAACGACCTTGCCAGCAGCCCTCCCCCTGCTAAACTCTGTATCCCAACAAGGCTACAATTGTTTTGTATTTGAAATTCCACTAATTTTTTCATGTCTTTGCACTCATGATTCCTCTTTACACATCAAAGGGACCCGGAGGACATTTTTACTCCGAACCGTTTTGTACGCGAGGTGGCTGGTCATTATCCACGGCTCCAATGATAGGCTGCACGCTGTTCAGATTCCCAAGATTACAAAAGGAAATTCAGCTAATTATAGTTTGATAGAAATTACAGTCCTGCCGATTCCTGATTGACTCGGTGGGTTGGCGTGAATCATTGTGTTCTTGGATAAGATTTTATTAATCTTGCTCAGGAATCTCAGGAGGCACCTCCTTCAAGGAGACGTTTCTTTTGTGTTTCTCTCCTGCAAAAAAACCTGCCCAGATTACCCCCGGAAGATATGAATTAGGGGTGTAGGAGCAGGAACCAAGGCCTGGAATTCCTGGTCCAGGACTCCTGGGTTGGTGCGCCAGCGGCCGCTGGGTAAGCTTCTTCAGGCCTCCTCCCTCTCTGGACAGTCTCTGCTTCATCGGAACGGAGGCCTAGTGGTGCAGTGGTTAAGAACAGGGCCTCTGAGCTCGGGCTGGCCTCTTCCACCTGTGTATTTTTGGGCAACCTCTTGGAGCCTCTGTTTATCTGTAAAATGGGGGTGATGGTGATAATTTCCTTGCAGTGTTGCTTTAAGAATTAAAAGGGCTGGGAGACTGGGATTGACATATATACACGATTGTTGTTGTTTAGTGGCTAAGTCGTGTCCGACTCTTTGGGACCCCATGTACTGTAGCCAGACAGCCTCCTCTATCCCTGGGATTTCCCAGGCAAGAAGACTGGAGTAATAAAGAATAAAATGGGTTAATCTATGTAGGCTGATGTCAAGATGTATTATTTGTAAAGTGGCTGGCCCCAGATGAGAGCTCCAAAGATAGGAGGTGCTTTCCTATTGAAGTGACCCCTTGTAGGGGGCGGAGCTGGAGTCAAGGGCCGACGTTGCAGATGACCTTCATTGCTCCATCCTGAGCAGAGATCTGCATGGTCAGAGCTGTGAGGGAGGTGGGGTCCCATCTCACAGATGGGAAGACTGAGGCAGAGAAACTCAGGGATGAGTTCACAGTCGTACGGGAAGCAGAAGGCCCGCTGCCAGAGGTCCTGGACATCCCCATTCCCAGTGGTATGCCTGGAGGCCTCTGGACAAGGAGCTGCTCCAGGAGGATCTTTGAAATGGGGTTGGCCTGGCAGAACGCTGGGCACATGGCGGCAGCATTCACCAAGGCCTTCTTGCTGCCCATGTGGTTAAGGAACAGGGCCCTGATGGGCATCTTCTTGAGGGCAGCTGGGGATGGAGGGTGGGGCTTAGGCCAAAAAAGACCCCAGCCAGTGGGAGAACCATTTCTGGGGAAGCTGATGAGAGGTAGGAAGGGCCTCCAGGGGCACTGGCCAGTTACGGAACACACTTACTGAGCTGGGAAGGTGCACGGTCAGGAAGGACACTGACATACATATGGTGAGCTGGCGCTGGCGGTATAGACAGAGGTGGAGAGAGGGGGCTTGAGGCCAGGCGACCTAGGACTGGAGTTCTTTCAATCAGTGGAGGCCATTACATCTCACAGATGTTAGTCCGTGGACTGTCTCCTTTCAGGAGTGCACCCAACAACACGAGCAGGGGACCCGGAGGCCCAGACAGGGACCCGGTTACTGGGTGGTCCCCAGGAGCCCTGGTCTCCTCCACTGTTGACACCTGGTGAACTCAGGACTAGGGTCACCCTGCGACCTCTGGGACAGAGGAACATGCCAGAATGAAATAGCTGACCAGCAGAACTGCTCTCCACCCACCCCCTGTGTGCTCAACTCCAGAATGTTCTTCCTTCCCGTCCAAGGAGCAGTTGCATTATTGCCGCTTCCTTTTGCCACCAGAAAGTTAGCCGCGGGGCCAGAGGTCACATGAACAGCTAGCTGAGTTAGAAGGTGCTGGCTCGGGAACCCGGGGACACCCGGCGCCCCTGCAGCCAGACCCCTGGGCACCGTCTGTGTCTCCCAGACAGCCTAGGGTCCTGGTGATTCCCCTCACTCCAAAACCCTGGTGGAGCCAATTCCTGCCCAGCAGACCCAAAGGGTTAGGGTTGGGACTGGACAGGGGGAAGCAGGAGTAGGTAGCTTCCTCCAGTTTCTCCCATCAGGACCATGTGACCTCTAACCCCACCTTCCCAGGTCAGAAAAGCAGCCTCTCCCTCCATCGGATTCCTGCGCCCTGGCCTTAGTCATGGGGATCGTCCCCTGCATGTTTGTGTTATTTACTGGCCAAAGAATCGATGCTTTCAAACTGTGGTGCTGGAGAAGACTCTGAGAGTCCCTTGGACAGCAAGGAGATCCAACCAGTCAATCCTGAAGGAAATCAACCCTGAATATTCACTGGAAGGGCTGATGCTGAAGCCAAAGCTCCAATCCTTTGGCCACCTGATGCAAAGAGCTGACTCTGATGCTAGGAAAGATTGAGGGCAGGAGGAGAAGGGGGTGGCAAAGGATTAGATGGTCGGATGGCATCACCGACTTAATGGACATGAGTTTGAGCAAACTCCAGGAGATAGTGAAGGACAGGGAAGCCTGGCCTGCTGCAGTCCACGGGGTCGCAAAGAGTTGGACATGATTAACTGACAAAACAACAACAGGCCAAAACAAACTCCTCTCGGCCCCTGAACATGCACCTCATGCCAGATGCACTCTGAAGTGCCTTCCATGCCTGGTTCTCCCCGTCCGTCCGCATGGCATGGACCCCAGTGGGTCCCACCACCACCCTCTACTTGTGTCTCCAGCCTCCCTGGCCTCCTCGGAGCTCTTCCCTGACCCCCCAGGCAGTGATCTTGTTAGAATCTGAGTCTTGTCACGCCTGTCCTGCGCTCACCTCCCACTGCTCCGTTTCAGAGGGAACGGCAGAGTCTTCCAGACCTGCAGCCGCACATCCCTGCCCGCCCCTTCTGGTCCCTTCTCTGGTCTCCTCCTTGTTCCTTCCTTGTCTCCAGCCACAGTGGCTACCCTGACACTCCTCTGACCTGGCGGTCGGCTTCCTACCCCAGGGACTGCACTTGCTGTGACATTTTCTGACATGGCAGTGTCTGTGCACATGAAGGCCTGCTGGGTTCGCCTCTCTGGGGCCTCTATTTACACCACTGCCCCCCCCCCTCCGCCCCCGAACATGCCAGGTGGCTTCCGTGTTGGCCGTGTGGCCGCTGCCTCTGTCTGCCTGCAGCCTGGCAGCAGAGACTCTGGTGTTTTGTCCACTGCTCTGTCCCCTTCACCTACAGCCAGGCTTGGCACGTTCGAGATGCTCCATAAGGAGTCTCTGAACCAATGAGGGAAGGCCCCTGTGGGGCAGGTCACGCTGTTGCCTGCACTTAGTGCGTGGAGATGCTGCCTGTCTTGGAAACGGACGGCCTGCCGGCCACGTTCCTGTTCTTGTGTGAATCTGAACCTGGCTCTGTCTGACTGCAAGACCCGGGTTTTCACCAAGGTCGTTACGACCTCCTCTCGCACAGAGAGCCCCTCCTGGCAAGGGAGGAGGCCACTAGGCAGCCCCCAGGATGGAAGCTACTCCTGGGGGTGCACCCCCAGAGTAGAAGCCCCTAGGCTGAGCTAGAGAAGGTGATGGGGAGGAGGGATCCGGCTCAGCCGCAGATGCGGGAAGGGCATGCTGGGAGAGGGAACAGCATGTGTGAAGGCAATGAACCAGAAGATTGGGCAGGTTGGTGGTTGCCCCGCTGGGTCTTACAGAGGAGGCAGTGGTGTGGACCTCAGGACGGGACCTGGAGGAGAGCTGAGGGGTGGCAAGGCGCCGGAGGGCCTCAGAAGCCCACCTGGAGCCCCACGGGAGCAGGAGGCAACAATAGCAGGGTCCTGCTCGAAGGACTCCTGAGACAGGTGCAGGGCACATCAGGAGGGGAGCCGGGCAAGGCAGCAAGCTGGGGGAGATGCCTCACAGAAGCCTGAATGCCTAGAAGAGTGGCTCAGCGGGGCTCTGTGGACATGTCCCCAGGTTGGTGGCTGGGTGACTGGATGCCTACAGGAGGAGCACCCCAGGGGACAGGACGTGAAGGGGTGGGGTTGGTGTGGGGGCATGCTGAGGTTTCGCTGCTCACAGATCTCTCAAGGGCAAAGGGGAGCCCTGAGTAGCTGGATTAGCAGTTCTAGACCCAGGGAGAAGTCTTGGCCAGAGAATACGATCTGAGGGTCCGGGGGACCCCTGGAGACCTCAGATGATGATGAGATTCCTCCAGGAGGGGGTGCATGGAGGAGACAGGGCGTTTATTTGCATCCACTCCAGGCCCACGAGCTGTGTCAGGCCCTCCTGCCCACAGCACCTGTTCCTCGCGGGCACAGAGCTGCTGGCGCCTGGCTCTCTCTGAAGCAGGAGGCCACCGGGGCTGGGAACGCTCCGAGGGCCCCCTGTCTGCTGCCTCTGATTTCACGATGTGAGTGACCAGGGCAGGCTTGCCATTCTTTTTCATCAGGAAAAAATGTATAGATTTTGGGTCCTCGCCAATGATTCAAGAGGAAAACAGCTGAAAGGATCTGTGTTTTCAAGGGAACATTCCTCTTTGGGCTTTGTCCACCCTGCATCCTCTTGGAAAAGCCACAAGGAGGGATGGACAGTCTCCAGACTGGACCTGGGGGGTAGTGGAGACCCAGCTCTGCTCATAGCTCTGTGTGATCCTGGGGCAAAAGCATGAACAGTAGTGGCTGGGCATCTCACAGCTGCAACCTCTCCTCCAAGCCCCAGGTCCCCTCTTCCACCCATCAGAATGTCACCGTGGGTGCTCAAGGGCACCCCAGACCTGTCTTCAACCACCTACTCATTGTCATCATCAAGGGTGCAAAGGCACCCCCAGATCTATCTCCCAACCACCAGTTAGGTTGTTCAAAGGCTCCCTCAACTCAACACACCCCAGACCAAACTGGTGACCACCCCACCAGCCCCAATCTGGATCTCCACGGTTCTCCCCATCTCAGGGAATGGTGCCAAGCCTCACACACAGCCGTCACTCCTGACATGTCTTTTCAAAGCCCATCCAGTCCATCATCTCTCGGACGCAGCTCTCAGATTCTCCACTTCATTTCAGTGTTCCAGCTTCTTTCATGAATCTCAATCCATCTCATTCTCTGCATCTTCACTGTACCCACTGTATCCCCCTCAGCCATCCTGCCTCACAATAGGTCCCTCTCTCCATCTCCATGGTGACCTCTGACTCCCCGCCCACACAAGTGAAAGCATCTTGGTCCAGGTCCTACCCCAGCCTCCTGGGGTTTCCCACGGCACCTAGGGGGGAAGAGCAGCAGAGAGACAGGTGGAGATAAGCCAGCAGCCCCTGCCCTAGGGAATCAAGTCCAACAGAACCTTAGTATTTGTTTAACGCACCCGGGAGTGAAGACGTGCCGAGAGGAGGGTCTGGGGAGAATGGAGTCCAGCCCTGGAGCCTGAGCCTGCGGAAAGCCTGCGAGAGGAGACAGATGATGAGCAGGGCCTCCGGACATGGGGCTGTGGGGACATGGGCCTCCCATCCAGCTGTGGGGGCGGGAGAGGAGCTCCAGGCAGAGAAAATGTATCCTGACCTCTGCCCAGGATGACGCTCAGGGAGACGGCTAGGTCTCCATCAGCTCCAGGACCACCCAGGCCCGGCACTTTGCTTGAGGAGAATAAATAGCAGTCTTGGAAGACCCCTTGGAGAAGGGAATGGCCACCCACTCCAGAATTCTTGCCTGGAGAATTCCACAGACAAAGGAGGCTGGTGGGCTGCAGTCCATGGGGTCGCAAATAATTGGACACGACTAAGTGACACACACATCAATCTTTGGGGCTTCCCTGGTGGCTCAGATGGTAACGAATCTGCCTGCAATGTGGGAGACCGGGTTCAATCCCTGGGTCGAGAAGATCCCCTGGAAGAGGGAATGGCAACCCATTCCATCTTGCCTGGGGAATTCCTTGGACAGAGGAGCCTGGTGGGCTACAGTCTGTGGGGTCGCAAAGAGTCGGACACGACTGAGTGACTTTTAACACATGGATGTTATGCTAACATACATCAGGCACCTACCGTGTGCCAGGCGCTAGAAAACACCTGACAGCTCTCACTCACCAATCGTCCCAGCGGCCCAGCTATTGCTCCTAGTTTGCAGATGTAGAGATGGAGGCTCAGAGAGGTTCCATAACTTGCTCAAGTTCACCCAGTGAGCCAGGGCTGAAGCCACTCGGCTCCGGGGCCTGGCTGTGGATGGAGAGAGGCTGGGTCTTGGGCACGGTGAGACGGGGAGGCTCAGCCCCAACAGAAGGTCTCTTCTGACCGTGCGGCCTCTCCCCGCGACCCATCACCCCTGAGACTGAGGTCCCCTGGGACCCCCAGTCTAGGGACAGAAGTCCTGTCTCTCTCTGCCCAGGTCTTTATGCCTATTGTCTGCCTCGAACCTTGCAAACAGCCCCGTGTGTTATCACATCCGTTTCACAGCAGGGATGTGCATGATCCGGGAAATCAGGTCCCTGAACAGCGGGGACTGGAAGCCAAGTCGGTCTGATGCCAAAGCCCACCGGCCATCCCCAGACTGACCCCTGGGGGTCGTTGTCCATGTCAGCTTTCTGCACCCACCCTGTGTCAGGCCTTTCATGATGGTCAAGTCGCACAATCCTCAAGATGACTAGTGATGTCGACACAGCCAGGTCCCCTCTTACGGACCTGGAAACCAAGTCACAAAGGAAACAAGAGGCTTCCCCGGGCCTCACTGCTCTGCCATTAAAAGGCCAGGCTGAAGTGTGACCCCAGGTAGCCTGCTCTTAACCTCTGTCTACACTACATGTGTGGAGCAGGGCATGACAACCCACTCCAGTATTCTTGCCTGGAGAATCCCAGAGACAGAGGAGCCTGGCAGGCTATGGTCCATGGCGTCACAAAGAGTCGGACACGACTGAAGCCGCTTAGCACACACACACACACTACGCACGTAGAGAGAACGGCTGGAAGAATCCCATCTTGACACGCTGTGTTTCCTCCAAGAAGCTGGAGGAGTCTCACCCTTATCAGTACCTATTATGTGCCCGACGATTTCCTACCATCACCTGGCAAACGAATATTCTTAATCGTGTCTTACAGACAAGGAAATGACACTGAGCTTACTTGTCCCCCTGGGTCAGCTGGACATGGTTCGTGGCACAGAGGCAGGTAAGCAAGATTCACTGCCCGGGACCCCCGGGGTCCCCACCAAAGATGCCTGAGCATCCTGGTCCCCGAGGCTGGCCCCTTAGTGGGGTGGGGGAGGGAGCCCCACTGCAGCAGGCTCAGTCCTTCTCCCCCTTCCCGCCTGGGGAGAATTAAGTGCTGAATGTTTTCAAAGTCGACTGTCAAAAGAAAATGGTTGGAGGAAGGAAATGTGCAATTAGGAGCTTCAGAGGAATTTCCATCGTGTGGTTTGAGCTCGACTGTAAACACTCACGATGAAGAGGACGCCGCTTTCCCCCTGGCTGGGGCTCCTGCCAGCTCTGCTGGGCCCCAGAACCGGGTGGGCCCAGATGGGGGCCAGTGGGCGGCCAGCCTCGAACCGGGGAGGTGCTGGGGAGCGCACGGAGCCCCCATTCCCAAGAGAGGCTTTTTCCAGCAGAAGGTGTCGACATTACAGAAAGGAAATATTAACATTATAATTATAATTCTGTTTATTTAATTAAGTTATTAAACAGGTCCGGCCTGGAGGAGAGACAAAAAAACCCCCTTAGTTTCGTTCTAATTGTTTCTCCCAGGATATAATTAGAGACTTTGAGGAGGAATCAGAGCCAGAAAAGGCGCAGGCTCTGACGGGCCTGGGGTCTAGGCCCGGGGTCTGGGCCTGGGGTCCCGGCAGGGCGGCCCCAGGTTGGGGGGGCGTACCAGGGAACATGCGCTCCATGAAGGCAGGGATTTCCGGCCTGTGGTGTCCCCACGCCCGACACACAGTAGGTGCCCAACCAATACGAGTCAGGTTGAAGGGCTGGAGAGTGACCATTTCAGCTGCCCCAAAGACCCTTTGCTGATGGTTTGTCCAGAAGAGATTCCCCAGCTCCTTGCTTGGGCTAGACTCAGCCAGAACTCAGTACCCTGGCCCACATGCTGGTCAAGAGCAGTGTCCATCCCGGCCGCGGGGGCCAAGCCGAGGGCCATGCCTGGTGCTTATACTGACCTTCACCTCTTCCTGTAGCCTCTGCCACAGTCACCAGTGGCTAATGACCAAGGAGGACAGTGTCACCGCGGGGAGGGGGCCAGCAGATCCTGCCAGCCCCCAGACTCCAGAGCAGCTCCTGACCCCTGTGTCTCCGAAAGGGGAAGGTTTCCTAAGGCCCTGGACATGAGGTCTCTGAAGGTTCTAGCAACTGCAGCCTCTTCCCCCAGCTCCCCTGACTCCCACTCCAGCCCTCCACTCTGTGGAGCCAATTTGGGGACCTGAAACCAGGCCTGGAGGAGTCTCTGCTGAGGCCCAGGAGGGTGCCGGCCCCCAGGAGGCCCCAGATCCGGTCCTGTGCCCCCCAAGCTGACAGCTGCCCCCAGGCTCTGTGCAGAACCTCCCGTTGGACGGGAAGTGTCTCGTTCCAGCTGGCACAGCCTTATCGAACAGTCAGGCTTTGTAAGTGTGGACAGCTGCGGTGAGGGGGACAGCTCTGGGCTGGGGGTGGGGGCCAGCGGAGGGGCTGGATTTGGGACGCTGAGAAGAGGGAGGCCAAAGCCAGCAGCATCTGCAGTGGGTGGTTCATGGAAGGGATCACGGTGATTTGATTCTGGTGGAGCTTCCTGGAAAGCTGACCCCTCAAAGAGGTGTCATATGTGAGGTCTCGTTGAGGAGGGACTGTGAGGAGAAGGGGAACGTGTGTGGGGAAGGGAGTGGGGGCCTGGGCCTCCCATCCAGACCTCCCAGGCCTGCCCTTGCCCTCTAAAGAGCCATCCTTCAATGGATAACACCGAGACAGCCACAAAACTAACCACTGTGGAGGAAAAGGCGGGTGTGGGGACTCTCTATACACAGCCATCCATCCACCCATCCATCCATTTACTTACCCACCCATCCATCAATCCACCCATCTCTATCCATCCATCCACCTATCCATCCATCCATCCATCCACCCATCCACACATTCATCCATCCATCTACCCATCCATCCATCCATCTACCCACCTATCCATCAATCCACCCATCTCTCTATCCATCCATCCACCTATCTATCCATCCATCCACCCATCTACCCACTCATCCACACACCCATCCATACATCCACCCATCTTTTCACCCACTTACCCATGTCATCCATCCACCCACCCATCCAGCCAGCCAGTCAACATCCATAAAAATTGATACCCAGCTACCTCCTCTGTTAGCTTCCAGGGACCTAGAAAATGATCAGATTGTTCCTCTCCTGATAGCATTCCTAGTGTGTGTGAGGGAAATGGTGGTGAGATCAAGGGAAACAGACAGAAGACAAATAAATGCCCGTGTTGCCTCACGGAAGTTCTGTAGCTGAGAAGGTATACTTTAGCTGTCAGGAAAACGTTCAATATTTGAGGAAGATCTGAAGAAGGAAGATCTGAAGAAGACATAGGCACAGACCTGCCAAGGTCCTGAAACAGAAGCAAAGTTAGGTCTGTCAAGAATGTTTTAAAAGCCGGTATGATTGGAGCAGACTAAGAATAATGAGGCTTATGACCTGAAAGGAGGGTGTGAAGCTAGGAGGGTCCAGTCGTGCAGAGTCTTGTAGGTGAGAACTGTGGATTTTGTTCTGAGCAGTATGTAAAACCAAGGGAGAGCATTAGGAGGAGGAGGACTGGTCTGAGTGAATCTTTCAAAGGATGTCTTTGGCTCCCAGGTGGGGTATACAGAGTGACACGGGAGGAGAAACAAGGACGGGGGTGAGCAGATCACCGTGGATGAGGCTACTCTGGAGACAGACTGATGAGGGCAGTGGAGACAGAGCTGGGAAGGCGGGGCAGGTTCAGGATGTACTTTGTAGGTACAGACAACAGACGTGGTTTGTGGATTGTCAGGAGGGAGAAGGCAAGTGGGGTGGTTCCCAGGTGTTTGGCCTGAGGACCTGGGAGGATGACGAATCCTTTTCAGAGACCAGGATGACTCTAAGAAACAGGGTTGAAGAACAGGCAGGCAGACACCTCACTTTAAACACGCAGGCTCTGGAGTCAGAGCACCCGGGGTTCATGACCCGGCCCTACTACTGTCCATGTGCTAGTCACTAAAGTCCTTTAGGCCTCTGTGTCCTCACCTGGAGAAGAGGGATGCTATGACAGTTACTGCAAGGTTCTTAGCTCAGTGCTGGTCCAAGGTGAGCGTTCAGGTAAAGACTACTTTGAATCATTACTGGGCTGGGGGGTAGTTCTTTACCCCCGTCTCAGCAGCCCTGTTCCTATTTTTTTTGTTTGTTTCAACAAAAGAGCAGGTCCTGACAACTGTCCCCCACCCCTCATGTTCTGGAGCCTACGGGGATGGGGTGTCTCTGGGGAGACTGCTGGCTCCCAAGATCAAGCAAGATCACAGAGCGCTTTGAGCAAGAGTGGGAGGAAGCAGGAGAACTGGTCTGCTTGGTACCCAGCGAGGAGCCCCACTCAGAGCAGTTTTCCCAAAGCAACTCTTGTCGGCAGAATAGGATCCCCAAGGCCTCTCTCTGCTTCACAAGGATCTTGCAGTTAGTGGTTGGGCTTCGAAAGGTGCAAGGCTGGCTGAGGCTCTGCTTGAGGGGCGCAGGGTCCTCTGAGTTGTAGGGTTGAAAGGATGGGTGTTATCTGCAGTTACTTAAGCTCTCTAGGGGGCTTCCCTGGTAGCTCAGCTGGTAAAGAATCCACCTGCAGTGCAGGAAACCCTGGTTCAATTCCTGGGTTGGGAAGATCCTCTGGAGAAGGGATAGGCTATCAATCAATAGGGATTGATTTCTATTGATAGTTGTTTTCTGTTCTTGGCTATGAGTCACACAGTTCTGCTTCTTTGTATATTTGGCAATTGTTGATTATATACTGGACATTGTGAATGATGTGTTGTAGAAATGCTGTTCCAGTATCTCCCTCTGAAAAGGGTTGATTCTTGTTCTAGCAGTCAGGTTAATTACCAGTCAATCACTTGAGTATGTGTGGTCATGGTTTAGTATTTGTTATGGTCAATGAAAGTGGACGGTATCTCCCAAACTTCCCTAACATGGTGAGAATCAAACTCCAAATTGCCAATTCTACTGAAGTTGGCTTTAAGCTTTGTTATGGAAGGTCTACAATTGGCTTTACTCCACTGTGTGGTCTTTATTACTAAGACGAAGCCTTTGTTGTGTTACGTTTGGATGGCCTAGTGTTAGTGAGGTTGTTCCACTTTTGAGCAAAAATCCGAGAGTTCCCTAGCATTGCTTGACATCTAGTATTTCTGTTCCACTTTCGAAACTTTAGGGATTGAGACCACCTGTTAAGCCTCAGATGGTCTCACCAGAACCCAGGGACCCTCACATGGACTTTCTCCCTTTCCCGCATGCAGCTTCCAGCCTTGAAGATCCTAGCTGCTTCAGTGACCCTAAAGCCCCATCTCTGCGCCCTCTGTTCAGTGGGCCCTCTGAGTTCTGCGTGGACACTCACAGGCTGCACTGTGGTCCAGGGAGTGGTCCAGGGAGTACCCCAGGTGCAGATCCAAGGAGCTAGCGGGCTCACCGCATGCTTTTTCTTCTCTTGGAGATCGCAGTCTTGCCCTGCCTTTGATACTGTGTTGAAGATGGTGGCCTCGTGTATTCTGCGTAGTTTTATGGTTGGTTATAACAGAGGGGCTGATCCAGTTCCAGTTAACTGTGCTGTGACCGGAAATAAGGAACTCACCATCTTACCCCAAGCCTTCTTCCCTTACGTTGTCCATCTGAGGACACCCCACCCATTTCTCCAAAACAGAATCCTGGGAGTCATCTTGGCTGCTACCCACTTTATCACGCTCTTTGGGGACCCATCAACCCACATTGGCCTCTTTGGCAGCCACAGGAGCTCTTGGGTCAGACGAAATTTCCTTCTCTGATCCCGCTGCCCCAGTCTGTCCTCTCCGGCAGCACACCGAGAGCCTCCTCATCAGCCTTCTGACCTCCAGTCTTGCTCTGTTCTGATCTGCTCCCCACTGGGCAGCCAGAGGGGCCCTTCTCAGCCTGA
>NW_011494652.1:2995274-3007137 GCF_000754665.1 Bison bison bison | reverse complement strand
TTATTAAAATCCTGCTGCTGCTGCCTCGGGGGACAACTCGAGATCTCTCTGTGTCCGTCTCCATGCCCCCTCTTATTGCCAGCTCCCCATATTCCTGCACGTGGGCCTATTTGCAGCTCCCAGGTGCCGTCACCTCTTGTCTGAGGGCCCTCATGCGGTGGGTGAGCGGGATGCCGTGCTCTGGGTATTTTGTGTGGAAACTGTTCTGATCTTATCTCATCACCTCCTCAGGGTGACCTTCCCTAATCTTCCAAGCCTGAAAAAAAGAAAAATGAAAGTGTTAGTCACTCAGTCGCATCTGACTCTCTGCGACCCCGTGGACTACTTGGAGCCCGCCAGGCTCCTCTGTTCATGGGATTTTCCAGGCAAGAATACTGGGGTGGGTAGTAGCCATTCTCCAAGCCTTAGTTGGATGCTTTTTCTACGTATAAACACCACGCCTGCGTTTCCTCCATCATAGCAGGCTCTCAGACCCTTAGGAGCCAGAGGAATGGCAGGTCCACAGTGCCTCCCCAGAGCCTGGCTACCGGACATGCCCCGTCACCGTGTGATGAGGGATCAGTGCCCGGGGCTGCGGAGGGACCAGTGGGTGAAGGTGTTGGTGTGTCGCGATGCTGGAGGTGGAACCTGGGGTTTTCCCCAGAGGGAGGCAAACCCCAGAGAGGGGAAGGACATATGCACAGGCTGACCGTCCCTGGTGATGATTCTGGGGGTTCTGGTCCCTGATGGTCTCACAAGGAAAGAGACAGTGAGAGCTCCTTGCAGGACCAGTGGAGGCACCAGAATGAGAAGGTATTGCGGACAGGGCTGTGTGCACACTTGGCTCCAGATGGGGCCTCCGGGGCTACCTGCCACCCCGAGAGGACCCCCGGGCACACCGGAGGACCCAGAGCTGAATGGATGTCCTGCCTGCTTCACAGAGGGGGCACGCCCCTTGGCCAACTATCTCCCTTTCCCAGTCTGCTCCCCCACTTTTGGTAGGGAAACTCCAAGAGACACCTCTATTTCCTGTGACATTGCAATCTCTGGTCTCAGACACATCCCAAGAGTCCCCAAACCTAGGACATTTTCTCTGGATTTTAGGAGACACCATGGGTCCACAGGTTCATATGCTAACTTTGTCCCAGGGGCTCAGCCCAATGGACCCCTTTCCTGGGCTCTCATAGCCTCTGGCTCCCTACTGGCTTTGGCTCTAGGCAAGCTCTGGTTGCAGGTCAGAGGGGGAGGAGAGAGAAGTCTGCATGTCCACATCCAACATCTCCCCTGGGGGGTCACCTTGGGCAGGCTGTGTCCTTGCCTTGAAGGGCTTGTCTCCCCCTTCAGATCTCTCTCCAGGGTTTCCTTCCAGGCCCTGGCAATGGTCCTTTCCCCTCACTCCTTCAGCCTAAAGCTTCCCAGGGGGTGCAGTGGTAAAGAATCCGCCTGCCAGTGCAGGAGACAGACACAGGAGACCTAGGTTCGATCCCTGGATCAAGAAGATCCCCTGGAGGAGGGTATGGCAACCCATCCCATTATTCTTGCCTGGAAAATTCCATGGACAGAGGAGCCTGGTGGGCTACAGCCCACGGGGTCATAGAAGAGTTGGACATGACTGAGCGTGCAGCCCTTCAGTCTAAGGGTGACTGCGGCCTGGGATGCGGTACACCGCCGACCTCGTGTGGGTCCCCTCCATCCTGCAGGATTCTCAGCTCGAGTCATCTCTTTCCTGGTAGGACCTGGACTGATACTCACTCCAACCCAGGCAGCCCAGGGGCTGCTCAGTGAGGGGGATATGGAGCATCCCTCAGCACCACCCATCCAGCCATCCTCCCCCTGAAGTCGGGCGAGAGCCACTGAGAGCCCATCTCAGAGCAGGTGGCACAGCCAAAGGGCCAGCCTGGTGAGAGTGTAGGGCACTGACGTCTGTGGGCTCTGTGGCCACAGATTGGGGGCTGACTCCTGCCTCTTGCTGTTACCATGGAAGCTTAGGATGCACTGCTTCTTCTCTCTGAACCTCAGTTCCATCCCAAATTCCACACAGGAGTCATCTGGAGCCCGAAAGCACAGTCCCTAGGATCCACCCCAGCCACCAGCGGCCCCAGCACGGCTTATGAAGAGGGGCGTGCTCCCAGCTTCGCTGCCCGCTTGCTGGTGAACCGCTGCTGAGTCAACGAAGCAGGTTCCCAAAGTAGAAACCTTGTCAGATTCCAAAGAATGTCAGCCCCAGTGACTCACGTGTGTTGCTTCCTAAACACGCTCCCAGGGGGTTGGGATCAGCCCAGCCATCTCCGGAGAAGCATCCCAAGGCTCTGAGAGGAAAGCTGGGTTCTGGCCACGAAGGAGCTGGGCCCAGGCCTAGCTGCCAAGAAAGGAGCTCCCGCTAGGAAACTCTGAGTCAATCAACTTCTCCTTTTGGATTCGGCTTCACAGCTCCTTGCTGTGCCTACAGCTGAGAACTATGGCTCTGGGAGGCATTGCCTGGTGGATGGTGTCTGGGAGGTTTGCATTTCTTGTGGTGACGGTGTTGTTGATGGCAGGGGTGGCAATCCTGGTGGTGGTGGGTCGTTTGTATGGTGGTGGTGGGTGGAGCACAGGCTGAGGCTGAGAACAGAGAAACACAGGGAGCTCTGCCATCAGAGAACCTAGCTCTTGGTACCAGTCCTGGTACTTACCACCTAGTGAGCTGGACCGCTTCTCTGGTCTCTTTGAACCTCAGTTTCCCCATCAGTAAAGGGAGAATGGTCTGTCTGCCTTTCTGAACTGTTTGGAGATCAGAGTGACCAAGGCCTCTGAATGCTCAAAGTCACGTGGAAATCTTGGACGACACATGGCCATAAAGCTCTGAGCGTGTGCCCGCTGTGTAGATAAGCACTGTAATCTGTCGAATGTGGCTACGGTGCAATTTTTTTCCCCCTGTGGAGCCAGATTCCCCTCCTTCTTTGGGCAGCATCACCCTTTTCCCTCTGGAGAATCTTGCACAATTTCTCTCCCTCATTGGAGAGGCTTGGAAGGACTGGGCAGTTTCAGTACCCCACTTCCCCTGGTCGCAGGGGTGGGCCTGTGGCCCAGGCTGGGCAAATCGAGTTCTTCCTGGGGCTTGTTAAGTGCAGCAGAGATGAGGAGAACTGAAAGTAGGAGACAGGGAGAACGGGAAGAGGAGAGAACCTTAGGAGCTTTGTTCAAGCGCCTGGATCCAGCTGCACCTGAAGATAGCCTGATCCAGCCCTGAAATTCCAAGTTATATGAATCATGTAGCCACCCCCAGGAGTCTGTGCTGGGCACCTGGACTTTGCAAACCAAAGTGTCCTTCACTATAACTCTAACCTCCTCAGACTCCTAGAATCCAGAACCTTCCCAAGAAAGCAAAATTTATGACAGCCTGCCTTCCAAGTTTGACTCTCATCTTGCCAGACCCAAGTCTGGCTCCTTTTCTTCCTCTTTTCAGGGAACAGATTGGAACTGACCCAGCTTCCAAATATCAGGGGACAGAGGTTGAGACCTGTTGCCTCACCCCAGGGGCTACCTTTGTAGGGCAACTCTGTTATAAACTGTAAAATGCCATGACCACTTTTGCTGAGTACATAAACAAAATGTTTCACCTAAACAACTCAAATAATACAGCAATGCACAAGTGGAAAAAGTTAAAAAACAAAAAAAACCACCTGATAGACGCCTCTGCCTCCAGAGATAACCCTGGGATGCCTGCAGACCTCTCTCTCCCCAGGGATGAACATTCCATTGCTTGCTGGTGGGTCAAATACTTGAAGTTCTGGAACTTTCTCCCGGTACCAGCACATCATGACAACTTCTGGACACTGAACACAGCTCCCGACTCTGTCAGAGTTGAACTGCTCAGCAGAACCGCACCTATGTGCTGTTCAGTCTCTGGGGATGTATATTTGGGTCATTGCCAGTTTTTGCTGCTTTATCACTGCACTGAACCTATGTAGATGCTCAGATTTCTCACATGTTTAAGCATTTCACTGGGGGGATTTCCTAGAAAGGGAGTTGCTGAGTCAAAGAATATGAATAAATGAAAGGCATTTGGTGCATTCTGCCCAAAGGTTCCCAAGGAGTCAAGGGTCCATGGTGGAGGAAGGCGCTGAGCTCCACGTTCACAATGCTAGGGAAGGACTGATGCTGAAGCTGAAGCTCCAGTCCTTTGGCCTCCTGATGTGAAGAGCTGACTCATTGGAAAAGACCCTGATGCTGGGAAAGATTGAGGGCAGGAGGAGAAGTGGGGGACAGAGGATGAGATGGTTAGATAGCATCACTGTCTCAATGGACATGAATTTGAGCAAACTCCGGGAGATGGTGGAGGACAGAGGAGCCCGGCATGCTGCAGCCCATGGGATAGCAAAGATGTGACGTGACTTAGGGACTGAACAACGGCATCAGTAGAAAATTATTTTTGAGGTAGGAGAGAAAAGTTGGTGAGAAGGTCCCTCTTTTAAGAGCAGTGGCTTCCTCTGTGCTTAGTATGGGCTTCTGTGCTCTTGGGGAAGAGCAGGAGGCTGGAGGAGGCCGGGGAGCTGGCACTGTGGGTACTGGCTCAGTGTGAATTTCCCGGTCGGCTTTACCGCAGGAAGCCCCCAGTCCTAGAAGCCCCCCTCCTTCCCAAGCA
The DNA here is from genome assembly GCF_000754665.1 of Bison bison bison. NCBI lineage: Eukaryota > Metazoa > Chordata > Mammalia > Artiodactyla > Bovidae > Bison > Bison bison. The sequence continues at coordinate 3,002,534 of NW_011494652.1, read as the reverse complement.
GGCCAGGCCGGTTGGTCTCCTGCTCCCAGCTTCTGGGACCTGCTTCCCGAGCCCCGGAGTCTCCGCTGGGACGCTCTGTTGCCTGTCTCTGGGACAACGGGTCCTGCGGGTCCTCCCATGCTGGCTTCTGGGAAAAGTGAGTGCTGAGAAGCTGCCAGGCCAAGTGTCTAGGCAGCCTTGGCCCCTGGCTACCAGGGGCTGGCAGCACAGACCGGCCCTGGGTCCTCTGAATCCAGGAACCCAGGGGACTCTGCCTGGTCCCATGCAGAAGGCTCTTTGCTTTAGTCCAGACCCGGTGAGAGTACTAAGGCTGGACGCTGGCCGATTCTCACCTCTCCCACCCCAACCCTGCCCAGAAAAGGAAAGAGCACAGAGGAGGGAAGTGACCTCACAAAAGGCACCCAGTGCCTAAGGGCCAAGCAGGGACTGGAACCTCGAGCTCCCTACTGTGATTGTTGTTTCCTCTGCCCTGGGTACTCCAGCCTCACGCACTGCAGTGCTGGTCAACATCGTGACTGCAGCCTTGAAGATGTCCTGACCCAGCACCGCCCAGCAAGGCCCTTCCCGGATTCCTGATCCTCAGAGTGCTAGCCCCTCACTCGTGTCCAGCTCTCTGTGACCCCATGGACTGTGGCCCACCAGGCTCCTCCAGTTGAGCTTCTTGGACCTGTAGGTTTATAGTTTTCCTCAAATTTAGAAACTTTTTATCCATTATTTCTTCAAATACTTTTATCTGCCTCACCTCCCTCTTCCAGGGATTCCAGTGAATTTGCCAGTTTTTTTTGCCCCATGTTTCATTTTGAATAATTTCTGTTTTTCTGAGCTCAAGTTTATTTCTCCCCCTTCTGCAATAATGTTTAATCTGCTATGATCCCATTTACTGTGTATTTGACCAGATGCATTATCATTTTCACCAGAAATTCAAATTGGATCTTTTTATATCTTTTATGTTTCTACTTAACATGTTCAACCTTTCCTCTAGCTTTTAAGAAAATAAACATTTAATTTGGGAATAATCTTAGATTTGCAGAATACATGCAAAGGTGTTACAAGGGCACCAAGGTTCAGCTCTTGGGATTTCCCTGGTGGTCCGTCTAGTGGGTGAGACTTCACGCTTTCAGTGAAGAGAGGGCGTGCTGGATTCCTGGTCAGGGAACTAAGATTCCACAGGCCACCACGTGCAGCCCAAAACAGAAGTACGCCTCTCGCCCAGTGTTTGATTCCTGCTAATCTTCTCACCCACTCCAGTGTTCTTGCCTGGAGTATCCCAGGGATGGGGGAGCCTGGTGGGCTGCCGTCTATGGGGTCGCAGAGTCGGACACGACTGAAGTGACTTAGCATAGCACAATCTTCTTACATGGCGTTACCATGGTGCTGGAATATAGTTTTAATATCTGTTTTAATCTGTTATTAATCCTATCATCATTGTCATTTCTGGATCGGTTGGGTGGATAGATTTTTCTCCTCAATTTTGGTTGTATTTTCCTCTTGATTCACATGTTGATAATGTGGTTTTGTTGTTTTTTTTTTTTTCCTTCTAACTTTATTGAGATATAATTGACATACAGCACTGTGAAAGTTTAAGGTATTCAGCATAATGATTTAACTTACATACATATTGAAATGATTATCACAATAAGTTTAGCTTCCCAGATGGAGCTAGTGGTAAAGAACCCCACTGCTGATGTAGGGGACAGAGAATGTGAGTTCAATCCCTGGGTTGGGAAGATCCCCTGGAGGAGGGCTTGGCAACCCGCTGTAGTATTCTTACCTGGAGAATCCCATGGATAGAGGAGCCTGGCAGGCTACAGTCTTAGGGTCACAGAGAGTCGGCCTCACTGAAGCAACTTAGTATGCATGCACACAGCACATAATGAAATGATTATCACAATAAGTTTAGCGAACATCCATCATCTTACATAGGTACTAAGTTAAAGAAATAGAAAAGCGTTTTCCCTTGTGATGAGAACTTGGATTTACCATCTTAAAACTTTATACAGTGGTGTTAGTTATATTTATCATATAAAATATCTCATGTCTATAGTTACGTTGTACATTACACGTCTCGTGCTTATTTATCTTATAACTTATATTTTATAACCACCTTCATCCAATTCCCCCTACCCCACCCCTGTGTCTGGTAACTACCAATCTGATCTGTTTTTCTATGAGGTGGTTCGTTTCTGAAGTATAATTGCCCTATATAATTCTATGTTAGTTGGGGCTTCCCTGTTAGCTCAGTGGTAAAGAATCCACCTGCTAAGGCAGACGATGCGGGTTCGGTCCCTGAGTTGGGAAGTATTCTTACCTGGAGAATCCCATGGACAGAAGAGCCTGGGGGGCTAGAGTCCACGGGGTCGCAAAGAGTCGGACCTGACTTGGTGATTAAACAGCAGCAACAGCTATGCTAGCTCCTGTTACACGGCATAGGGATTCATTTCTCCATACGTCTCAACGTGATGGCCATGATAAGTCTGGTTACTGGCCGTCACCATACAGAGATATAGCGTAGCTGTTAACCGTATTCCCCGCATGGCACGTTCCATATGCATGACTCATTCATTTTGCAACCAGAAGTCTGTCCCTCTCGATCTCGATGCCCTGTTTCTCTCCTCCCCCACATCCTTCCCTCTGGCAACCACCTGTTTGTTCTCTGTATCTATAGCTCTTCTTCTGGTCCGTATGTTTGTTCATCTGTCTTGTTGTTTAGCTTGCACATATAAATGAAATCATCCAGTATTTGTCTTTCTCTGTCTGGCTTATTTCACTTAGCATAATACCCTCTGGGCCCATACATGTTGTTACAAATGATGAGATTTCATTAGGTTTTATGGCTCAGTAATAGTCCATTATACATATATATATATATATCATATCTTTTATATACATACATACATAAGTCATCTTTATTTATTCATCTATTGATGAGACTTAGGTTGCTGCAGTATCTTGGCTATTGTAAATACTGCTGTAATGAACATTGGAATGCACATATCTCTTCAAATCAGCGTTTTTGTTTTCCTGGTAAATACCCAGGAGTGCAATTGCTGGATCAAATGATAATTCTGGCAGGTCAGGTCCCAGGGCTCTCTGGCTGCAGAGCCGTGGGGATCCCGGACCTGAGGCTGGCCTGCTGGGGAGTGGGGCCCAGGTGGTCCTGGAGCTGGTGACAGCCCGCTGTCCTAACCCGGCAGGTTATGGTACCCCAGGGGCCGTTGTCTGCCAGCTGATGGGTGAAGCCAAAGTCCAGGGGATCCCAGGTCTGGTGCCTGCCCACTGGTGGGTGGAGTGCTGTCCCTGGGTCTCTGGCACTGGTGCTGGCTCCCTGGTATGCTGGAGGACAGGGCCAGGTCCCTGGGGGTGGCTGTGGGCTCAGGGTTTCTTAAGGCAGCTGGGCTGCTGGTGGGTGGGGCTGTGCCCTGCCTGACTAGGTGTTTGGCCTGAGGGGTCCCAGTCCTGGTGTCAACAGACTGGTAGGTGGAACGATCCCGGTGCTAATTGGCTAAAGGGAAGATTCCAGCATGGCGCTTGCCAGCATCAGCATCCACGTGGTAGACAGAGCTCCCCAGATGGCTGCCTCCAGTGCCTGTGTCCCCAGGGGGAGCAGCAGTTGCCTCCTGCCTTCCTGGGAGGCCACGTAAAAAGCACTGAACACAAACCTTTGCTACTGTAGCCCTTGAGATGGAGGGACTGGGGGTGGTTCGTTACCGTGACAAAGGTTCTGGGAAACATGGCTTTCACGGGCTGGGTTACCACTGGGGTTAAGGCTTGTTCATTCTACCCACTCCCAGGAATCTAGCCCTGGCCAAGCCCACTGACAGAGCATCTGGATCTGGACACACCTGTCAGTTATACTAACTAGTCTGGGGCCAAGAGGGAAGACAAACACCAATGCCTCAGACTTTTAAAAATCATCAGCTTCGTGTGAGTGCTGAGTTGCTTTAGTCGTGTCTGACTCTGCAACCCCACAGACTGTAGCCTGCCAGGCTCCTCTGTCCATGGGATTCTCTAGGCAAGAATACTGGAGTGGGTTGCCATGCCCTCCTCCAGGGGATCTTCTCCTCCCAGGGATGGAACCAGCATCTCTTAAATCTCCTGCACTGGCAGGTGTGTTCTAGTGCTGCCTGGGAAGCCCCATAATCAGCTTTATGGAGGTTTAATTCACACACAATGAAATAGGCCAGTTCAGTTCAATGAATGAGTGGATACATGCACACAGCTGGGCAATCGTCACCTTTATCAGAATACAGAGTGCTTCTAGAAAGTACTCTCGTGCCTCTTTGCAATCAGTTGGCCCTTCCCATCTACAGGTGACAACTCATCTACCGTCTCGTGCTACAGCTTTTATCTGCCAGGTCTGGATCCCACCCCAGGAGAACCGTGTGTGGCAGGCACTCTTCTGGGTCCATCTTTCTTTTGCTCAGCAGGGCAGTAATGAGGTTTTAGGAGCCTGTGTGCGTCTGAACTTTGTTCCTTTCACTGTGAACGTGGCTGGATTGCTTATCATTCACATGGTCATGAGAGGCGGGCTGCCCCACTTCCTGCTGCTGTGAACTCGGTGTGGGAGGCTCTCAAGGATGTAGGTGTCTTTTCCCCTGGGTGAATCTCTGGGAGTGGGGCAACTGTGCTGTGTAGTAACAGGGTATTTAATTTGCAAGAAACTGCCAAAGTTCCAGACATTTGCAGTTTCCACCAGAAAGGCTTTTCCTTCTGTTAGCCAGTTCTTCCTTGGATGTCTGAGTGAGCATCTTCATATGAAAGAAAAAGAAACTGCCAAATTCTTCAAGTGGAAGGGCAACTGGACTTGCCCCCACACCAGTGTGAGGATTCCAGATGTCCTGTGCGCTGGCTGGCGCGTGGTGACGCCCGTCTAACACAAACCATCTTAGTGGGTGTGGCATCACCTCACTGCCCTTTCAGTCCGCATTCCCGTGATCACTAACGGTGGTGAGCAGCATTTCACCTATTTATTGGCCAGTTAGATGTCTCCTTTGGGGAGTGTAAGTTCGTATCCTGTGCCCACATTTTTATTGGGTTGTTTATTTTATGATTGAGTTTAAGAGTCCTGTATGTCTTCTGAATAAAACTCCTTTCGTCAAGAGACGCCGTGTGAGTCTTCTCTCTTCATCTGTGATCTGCCTTTCAGATTTCTTTACCATCTTTTTTCTTTTTTTGAAGTCCAGAATATTTTAACTTTGATGAAATAAATTCATCAAGTTTCTGTTTTCATAGTTAGTGCCTTAGTGCCCTTGTGATGATTTTATTGGCTCATGAGTCATCAAGTGGTTCATTTTAATTGACTGCTTTCTACTTGACTATGGGTCACATTTTCCTGTTTTTTTTTTTCATATCTGCTAATTTTTTATTGCTAACTAGACTTTATGAGGGATATATCCTGCGGACAGTCTCTCCTCTTTAATCCCTCTGAGGATGTTGGTATTTATTTATGTGGGGAATGTTGGTATTTATTCTGGTGAGTAACTCCATTTCTTTCTGCTCCCCTGAACTTGTACCTCCTTGATGTCGCACAGCATTAGTGGGTATTAGGGAATCCAAGTGTTACCACACCCCACTAACTTGGGGAGGTTCCCTTCCCATACCATCTCAGCTGGATCCTATGAGAGCTTGTCTGTTCCAGGAGATTCTAAAGTGGGTCTTGCCTCAAGATGGCATCCTTACTCCTAAGGCAAGTCTTCCTGGTCCCCAGATGCGTGTCTGGGGAAAAAGTGATGCTCTATCCCCGGCTGGATCACATATCCCAGCAATGCTCAACCTCTAGAATCACATCCCACCTCCAATTTGGGGACCTCCCTTGGGTGCCTGGCCCACAGCTTCCAGAAGCATCAGTGTCCTGGGCTCTGATCTCTGCTCAGTGGGCCCAGCATGCTCCGAGGACCCCCACCTACTTGCTGCTAACCCAGCAGACCTTCCTTGTGGCTCCTTTCTGAGCCTCCTTCTCTGAGGACCGTGGTCACATGTGGCTGCGTATCCGGCATTGGTCAAGAGCTGCCTCAACTGCACTGTCCAAATGTAATGGCCATCCCTGGGGGGAGGGTCAGCCCAGGACCAAGAACGCCAACAGAGCTGGAAGCAGAATTTGCCTCAAGATTTTGTCTTCTACTGTTTATTTATTTGGTTGCCCAGGTCTCGGTTGCGGCATGCAGGATCTGCAGCATGTGAGCTCTTAGTTTCAGCATATGAGAGTCCCTGACCAGGGATTGAACCCAGGCCCCTGCACTGGGAGTACAGTCTTAGCCCCTGGACTACCAGGGAAGTCCTTGCCTTGAGTTTCTTCAATAGACTCACTAGACGTTATCCAGAAACCCTGAGCCAAAGGCAGACATCCCTGGACAGAAAAGTCCCCGGCGGGCAACAGGCAAGAGCGTGGGTCCCCCAGGTTGGGGAGGAGCCAGACCAGGCGCTGGCACCAGGTGCTGGGAGTGTCACGACAGGCGAGAGACCATGGAGGGTGGGCTTCACCGTACGAATCAGACCTCCCTCAGGGCGGAATTGTGCCTCCCGACTTCATACGGTGGAGCCCTAACCTTAAATATTTCAAGTAAAAAGTGGAAGTGTTAATTGCTCAGTCGTGTCCAACTCTTAGCGAACCTGTGCAGCCCACCAGGCTCCTCTGTCCATGGGATTCTCCAGGCAGGAATAATGGAGTGGGTTGCCGTCTCCTGTGGCGCACACGCAGACCCAGTTTCACAGAAGGGAGGCTGGTTCCCTGTCCACTGGAGCCACCGTGCTGGAGAGCCACAGGGCTGGGCCTCATGCTGCGGGGCTGAGCCCTGGGGAGGCCAGGGCTGTGGGCCCTGCTGTGGGGCTGGGTGGAGATCCGCAGGCCCCTTTGAAGACGCCGCCCTCATTCTGGGCTAAGCTTAACAGGGAAAATTCCACCTAACGACCAGCCCCACCTGACACATTGCATTTGGGTTTAATAAGAACTGTTTCTCTCTTGGAGGTGGGATGAAACGTGGCCAGCCAAAGAATTTTAATCACTTGCATAAACAGCACACAGTCTGCAATTTTTCCTCGGCCACCTTTATGTATTTATTTGACGTTCACCTTGGATGAGGCATGGGAGTCTGGTGTGTGGACACAGCTCGCTGGCCCTCGGGTCTCTGCAGGTTGGCCCTGGATGAGGGCCAGAGGCACCCGCTGATGACCCAGAGCCGAGTGGCCCCCGGGGCCTTGTGTGGACCAGCCTGGCACTGGGCCCCTCCACTCTCGGGTGCCAGGCTGGGTGCTGGCTGGCAC
>NW_011494652.1:2988967-2995131 GCF_000754665.1 Bison bison bison | reverse complement strand
ACTTCTACGCTGGGCCCACCCCAAGGCCCGGGCCACCTCCAAACTCTGGGGTGGTTTCCCGGGCAACCCCATGTCTGTGCCATGGGAAAAGGCAGAGGGCCAGCCAGCTGTGATCAGGGGGCCAGCCCTGTGGGGGGTACATCAGCCCTCAGACCTGGGCAAGTGGGCCCCGCCCCACACCCTGTACTGAGAACCCGGGCCTTCTGGGCATGACCTAAGTCTCCTCCGGCGGGTCACCTGGGCCGAACCACACGACCCCCAGCCCCTCCTTCTCCCCTCCAGGGATTTGCTACTCTCCCCGTACCTCCTCACGCCTGCAGTGTAGACCCGTGAATGGTGACCTCCAAAATGCCACGTCCAGGGATGTCCCTGGGGGACCAGGGGTTAAGACTTTGCCTTCCAGGGCAGAGGGTGAGGGTTGGGGAGTTAAGATCCCACATGCCTCCTGGACAGAAATCCAAAACATAAAACAGAAACAACACAATATTGTAACAAATTCAATAAAGACTTTAAATATGGTCCACCTTCAGAAGTAAGTCAGAGAAGGAGACATATCGTATGACATCCCTTATATGCAGAATCTAAAAAGAAATGATACAAATGAACTTGCAAAACAGAAAGTGTTAGTCACTGAGTTGTGTCGGACTCTTTGTGACCCCGTGGACTGCAGCCCGCCAGGATCCTCTGTCCATGGGACTCTCCAGGCAAGAACACTGGAGTGGGTAGTCAATCCCCTGCTCCAGGGATTGAACCCAAATCTCCTGCATAGCAGGTGGATTCTTTACTGTCGGAGCTACCAGGGAAGCCCTACAAAACAAAAAGAAACTCAAAGACTTAGAAAACAAACTTATGGTTGCTGGGGGGAAGGGATAGTTAGGGAGTTGGAGAGGTCATGTACATACTGCTAAATTTAAAATGGATAACCAACAAGGACCTATTGTATAGCACATGGAACTCTACTCAATATTGTGTGCTGGCCTGGATGGGAGGAGGGCTTGGGGAGAATGGATGTATGTATATATGTGGCTGAGTGCCTTCACTGTTCAGCTGAGACGACCATCATCAGTTCAGGTCAGTTCAGTCGCTCAGTGGTGTCTGACTCTTTGCGACCCCCTGGACTGAAGCACAACAGGCTTCCCTGTCCATCACCAAATCCCGGAGTTCACTCAAACTCACGTCCATTGAGTCGGTGATGCCATCCAGCCATCTCATCCTCTGTTGTCCCCTTCTCCTCCTGCCTTCAATCTTTCCCAGCATCAGGGTCTTTTCAAATGAGTTAGTTCTTCACATCAGGTGGCCCAAGTATTGGAGTTTCAGCTTCAGCATCAGTCCTTCCAAAGAATACCGAGGACTGATCTCCTTTAGGATGGACTGGTTGGATCTCCTTGCAGTCCAAGGGACTCTCAAGAGTCTTCTCCAGCACCACAGTTGAAAACATCAATTCTTTGGCACTCAGCTTTCTTTACAGTCCAACTCTCGTATCCATACATGACTACTGGAAAAACCATAACTTTGACTAGATGGACCTTTGTCGGCAAAGTAATGTCTCTGCCTTTCAACATGCTGTTTAGGTTGGTGATAGCTTTTCTTCCAAGGAGCAAGCATCTTTTAATTTCATGGCTGCAGTCACCAACTGCAGTGACTATCATGGCATTGTTAATCGGCTATACCCCAATAGAAAATAAAAAGCTTAAAAAAATGCTTGAGACACAATTACTAACAAAAATAAGGAACTGGGATACAAAAAAAAATAACAACAAAAAATAAATTAAAAGATAAAGCTGTGCCTACATCTTTATCCGCATACCTGTGAGTATGACCTTATTGGGGAAAGGGCTTTTGGGGATATGATTAAGTGAAGGGTCTTGAGATAAGGTCACCCTGAATTAGCCTAAGTCCAAACAAGGGTCCTTCTAAGAGGAGGCAGAGAGAGACTGTATAGACAGAGAGGAGGAGGCCACGTGGTGACAAAGACAGAGGCTGGAGGGACGCGGCCACAGCCCAGGGAAGCCTGGAGCCCTGGAAGCTGGAAGAGACAGGAAGCACTCTCCCCCAGAGCCCTAGGAGGAAGCAAGGTCCCACCCACACCTCGATTTTGGACTTCTGGCCTCCAGATTGTGAGAGAAGACATTCCTATTGTTAAAATCACCCAGTCTAAGGTCATTTGTTATGGAAAGTGACACGGAAGTGTTAGGCACTCAGTCGTGTCTGACTCTTTGCAACCCCATGGACGGTAGCCCACCAGGCTCCTCTGTCCATGGGATTCTCCAGGCAAGTGTACTGGAGTGGGTTGCCATTTCCTTCTCAGGGATCTTCCTGACCCAGGGATTGAATGCAGGTCTCCTGCATTGTAGGCAGATTCCTATGTGGGGTCAATTGGATGCTGTGACGACATGTGGGGTCTTCTGGTGTGGTCACCCACAGCCCTGGGTCCTGGGGATGGGGGGTGCAGCTTGAAAAGCCAGTGGCTCCAGCTGGCTGGCCTGGGGTTTCTCTTGTGGGACAAGCAGGCCTGGATCAGAGCAATTGTGCCATGCTAATTTGAGGTGACATAGTTTGTTGCCCTGCAAAAATGTACATTCCCTTAAGGTCCTGCCCACTGTGGGGGTAACCCTGTGCCAGGCCCTTCAATACTCTCTTACTGAAGGTACATTTTGCTCCATGAACCTTTGGCATCTCATTGTACCAGCCAGGTAATGCGGTGCAGCGGGGACTTGAGGCCGGGGTCTCCCTCGAGACAGCTTGGGCGCAAAGAAAGGCCTTATACCAAGCTGCCCCCTGCTCCCCTCGGCTGGGGGAGGGGCGAGGCTGGAGCAGGAGGGCACAGGGCTGCCTGGCTCCCACGCTGCAGACAGTAGGGACCCCTTATACCCCCGCCGGCCCACATAGGGAGAAGACATCGTCTCCAGAACCCCACAATCCACACACCCTCTGCCATCTCGGCCTGCTTGATCACCCCAAACCCTACCAGTCACCCATCCCAGGAAGTGTTCCCCAAGCAGACCCTGAGAAGGGGGTCCTGTGGGAGGGGTTTATTAGGAAGTGACCCTGGGCAGCAGGGCAGAGGGAGCAGGGAGCCTGGGAGGGGCGATGTTATTCAGAGTCCTGAAAGGGATGCTGAGACATGGGGGTCACACCTATCAAGGGCAAGGGGCTTGCACACCTGTACCCTTCCTGAACTGTCCCTCACTCTTCCCCCGCTGACAATTCCCAAAGGAGTCCTAACCCTAAGTGGGTACCTGTACCAGCAGCTGGAGTGTGGTCCCCTGACCAGAGAACACAGGAGCTGCCATGGGACACAGGAGTCAGAGAAGGACAGAGGCCATGTGGCCACTCTGCCCTCCCTGCAGGTCTCCATGCCCACCAGTCTGCCTGACCCCAGGGGATAAGGACCCCAGACCTCAGGCCATGCGGTGCCCACCTCACTTATGGCAGAACCCAATCTGGAGGAGGGTATGGGGAGGAAATGGAGGCTTAGTAAAGTCCAGGGGGCTGCCCGGGGCCCCCAACCAGCATGGAGTGCAACAGGACTCAAACCCAGCTCTCTAGGGCTCCTTCCCACCATGGCAGGTGGTGCCTGCCCCCTCGGGAAGCACCTATAGGACCCGAGAAATTGGGGGCTGCCTCTCCATTTTACAGTCAACTTCTGTCCCATGGCTCGAGAGTCAGGGCTCAGCGCCCTGCCCGCACAGCACAGCACTCAGCCCCTAGGCTCCACAGCCCTCCTGCCCACCCAGAGAGCCTGGCAGGGGGAAGTGGGTCAGGGCAGCCACAGGGAGAGCTGGGGAAGCCTGAGGGCTCGTTTCCAGGAACCCAGAACCCAGGCCCGTCTATCTGGCAGTGGCCTCGAGCCAGCGTCGCTGCTAAACATAGGTCTGTATGATCACCTTCCAGCTCCAGAAGGTAAAATAACAGCCACTTGGGGTTTCCCAAGACCTCCCTGGGGGCGCAGGACAAACTCGCTAAAATCCACAGGCTACAGAGATCCCGGCACACTCCAGGTCCGGGCAGGGAGGCGTGGAGGAGCAGCATGGCCAGGTCCACCCGCTCATTCATTCATTCAATCACTCATTCATCCATCCATCCCTCAGGCACTCACACAACAATACTCACTGAGCACAGGTGGGTCCTGGCTCTTCATGCAGATCTGGATTAGCGCAGACACTAAGGTGGGTGGGTGGGGAGTTTTCCAGAGGTGAGAACCAGACTTGTGTCCTTTACTGGGGGCTGATCTGGCCTGGGGTTCCTGGAAATGCCTCCTGATGAAAGAGTAAGGTGGAGAAGTACAGTGAGAAAGGAGAAGAAAGATCTAGAAGGACTGTGATGAGCCAAATTGTATCCCCCTCCTAAATTCCCCCACTCCTCACTCAGAATGGGACCTTATTTGGAGACAGAGTCTTTGTAGATGTTGGTTAGTTACTAAACTGTGTCTGATTCTTTGTGACCCCAAGGTCTATAGGACACCAGACTTCCCTGTCCTTCACTATCTCCTGGAGCTTGCTCAAATTCATGTCTATCGAGTCAGTGATGCTGTCTAACCATCTCATCCTCTGCCACATCCTTCTCCTCCTGCCCTCAGTCTTTCCCAGCATCAGGGTCTTTTCCAGTGAGTTGGTTCTTCACATCAGGTGGCCAAAGTATTGGAGCTTCAGCTTCAGTATCAGTTTTTTCAGTGGATATTCAGGATTGATTACCTTTAGGATTGACTGATTTAATCTCTTTGCAGTCCAAGGGACTCTCAAGAGTCTTTTCCAACACCACAATTTGAACGCATCAATTCTCAGCCTTCTTTATGGTCCAACTCTCACATTCATACATGACTACTAGAAAAACATAGCTTTGACTAGATGGACCAGATGTAATCTGGTTAAAATGAGGTTCTTAGGGTTGGCTCTGATCCAACAGGTGTGTGTGCTCAGCTATTCAGTTGCTTCCAACTCTTTTAGACCGCATGAGATTATCCAGGCAAGAATACTGGAGTGGGCTGCCATTTCCTCCTTTAGAGTATCTTCCTGACCGAGGGATCAAATCTGCATCTCCTGCATTGGCAGGCAGATTCTTTAACACTGAGTCCACCTGGGAGGCAGTTAGACAGAGACATCCAGAGGGAAGACTCTGTGAAGATATCCAAGGATAGAGATCTGAGAAAGAAGAGGCCCTGCTGACTCCTGGATCTTGGACTTCCAGCCTCCAGAACCAAGATAACACATCCCTGTGGTTTTAGCCACATAGTCTGTGAGACTTGTTATGATGGAAGCCCTACCACACTAATACCCTAGATGTTCCATGTGTTCTAATGAGAAGCGCCTGGAGAGGGGAAAGGACACAGCCTTTCTGAGGAAATTGAAGTCCCCCACCCCCAGTGAGACCAGTGGGCTTCCTGGGTGGTGCAGTGATAAAGAACCTGCCTGCCAATGCAGGAGATGCAAGAGACGTGGGGTCAATCCCTGGGTAGGGCAGATCCCCTGGAGTAGGAAATGGCAGCCCTCTCCAGTATTCTTGCCTGGAGAATCTCATGGAAAGAGGAGCCTGGGGCTACAGTCCATGGAGTCACAAAGAGTCAGACACGCCTGAGAGACTGAGCACAGGAGCACAGTGACAAGAGTGAGTGTGGATTTCATCCCAAATGTAATAGAAGGCCTCTCCTAGTTTGCTGAAATTGTTTCATTAAGAATGGGTATAAAATTTGATGCAATATTTTCTCTGTATTTATTTTAAAGTTCATGAAGTTAAACTCTATTTAGTTAATATTTCAAGTTATATTGATTGATTTTCAAATGTTTAGCCAAGCTTACACCCTACTTAGACCTAATATGTTATTATTTTTATGTATTGTGAGATTTGACTAGGTAATATTTTTAAAGGATTTTTCTGTCTATGTTTATGAAGGATGTTGGGCCACAATTTTCTTTTAATTTAAGATCTTTTTCAGGTTTTTTAAAATATATCTTTTTCATTTTTTTAATATTAGGATTCTGCTGGCCTTAAAATGAGTTAGCAATGTTTCCTTCATTTTCAAAAAAAAAATTGTAATATATAACCTAACTCTACACCTAAAGCAACTAGAAAAGGAAAAAATGAAGAACCCCAGGGTTAGTAGAAGGAAAGAAATCTTAAAAATTAGGGCAGAAATAAATGCAAAAGAAACAAAAGAGACTATAGCA
>NW_011494652.1:2986209-2988574 GCF_000754665.1 Bison bison bison | reverse complement strand
TATCACTGATGAACATAGATGCAAAAATCCTTAACAAAATTCTAGCAATCAGAATCCAACAACACATTAAAAAGATCATACATCATGACCAAGTGGGCTTTATCCCAGGGATGCAAGGATTCTTCAATATCCGCAAATCAATCAATGTAATACACCACTCTAACAAATTGAAAAATAAAACCCATATGATTATCTCAATAGATGCAGAGAAAGCCTTTGACAAAATTCAACATCCATTTATGATAAAAACCCTCCAGAAAGCAGGAATAGAAGGAACACACCTCAACATAATAAAAGATATATATGACAAACCCACAGCAAACATTATCCTCAATGGTGAAAAAAATGAAAGCATTTCCCCTAAGGTCAGGAACAAGACAAGGAACAAGACAGGAACTAGACTCTCACCACTACTATTCAACATAGTTTTGGAAGTTCTGGCCACAGCAATCAGAGCAGAAAAAGAAATAAAAGGAATCCAGATTGGAAAAGAAGATGTAAAACTCTCACTGTTTGCAGATGACATGATCCTCTACATAGAAAACCCTAAAGACTCCACCAGAAAATTACTAGAGCTAATCAATAAATATAGTAAAGTTGCAGGGTATAAAATCAACACAGAGAAATCCCTTGCATTTCTATACACTAACAATGAGAAAGAGAAATTAAGGAAATAATTCCATTCACCATTGCAACAAAAAGAATAAAATATTCTTTAGGAATATATCTACCTAAAGAAACAAAAGACCTATATATAGAAAACTATAAAACACTGGTGAAAGAAATCAAAGAGGACACAAATAGATGGAGAAATATACCGCGTTCATGGATCAGAAGAACCAATATAGTGAAAATGAGTATATTACCCAAAGCAATCTATAGATTCAATGCAATCCCTATCAAGCTACCAATGGTATTTTTCACAGAGCTAGAACAAATAATTTCACAATTCGTATGGAAATACAAAAAACCTCAAATAGCCAAAGCAATCTTGAGAAAGAAGAATGGAACTGGAGGAATCAACCTGCCTGACTTCAGTCTCTACTACAAAGCCACAGTCATCAAGACTGTATGGTACTGGCACAAAGACAGAAATATAGATCAATGGAACAAAATAGAAAGCCCAGAGATAAATCCATGCACCTACGAACACCTTATCTTCGACAAAGGAGGCAAGAATATACAATGGGTTAAAGAAAATCTCTTTAACAAGTGGTGCTGGGAAAACTGGTCAACCACTTGTAAAACAATGAAACTAGATCGCTTTCTAACACCATACACAAAAATAAACTCAAAATGGATTAAAGATCTAAATGTAAGACCAGAAACTATAAAACTCCTAGAGGAAAACATAGACAAAACACTCTCCTACATAAACCACAGCAGGATCCTCTATGACCCACTTCCCAGAATATTGGAAATAAAAGCAAAAATAAACAAATTGGACCTAATTAAAATTAAAAGCTTCTGCACAACAAAGGAAACTATAAGCAAGGTGAAAAGACAGCCTTCAGAATGGGAGAAAATAATAGCAAAAGAAGCAAAGGACAAAGAATTAATCTCAAAAATATACAAGCAACTCCTGTAGCTCAATTCCAGAAAAATAATGACCCAATCAAAAAGTGGGCCAAAGAACTAAACAGACATTTCTCCAAAGAAGACATACATATGGCTAACAAACACATGAAAAGATGCTCAACATCACTCATTATCAGAGAAATGCAAATCAAAACCACAATGAGGTACCATTTCACGCCAGTCAAAATAGCTGCTATCCAAAAGCAATAATCTACAAGCAATAAATGCTGGAGAGGGTGTGGAGAAAAGGGAACCCCTTACACTGTTGGTGGGAATGCAAACTAGTACAGCCACTATGGAGAACAGTGTGGAGATTACTTAAAAAACTGGAAATAGAACTGCCATTCAGTTCAGTTCAGTTCAGTTCAGTTGCTCAGTCATGTCCTACTCTTTGTGACCCCATGAATCACAGCACTTCAGGCCTCCCTGTCCATTACTAACTCTGTGATGCCATCCAGCCATCTCATCCTCTGTTGTCTCCTTCTCCTCCTGCCCCCAATCCCTCCCAGCATCAGAGTCTTTTCCAATGAGTCAACTCTTCACATCAGGTGGCCAAGTATTGGAGTTTCAGCTTTAGCATCAGTCTTTCCAATGAACACCCAGGACTGATCTCCTTTAGGATGACTGGTTGGATCTCCTTAGGGTCCAAAGGACTCTCAAGAGTCTTACCCAACACCACAGTTCAAAAGCATCAATTCTTTGGCACTCAGCTTTCTTCACAGTTCAACTCTCACATCCATACATGACCACTGGAAAAAACCATAGCCTTGACTAGATGGACCTTTGT
>NW_011494652.1:2979036-2986109 GCF_000754665.1 Bison bison bison | reverse complement strand
CTGCAGCGATTTTGGAGACCAAAAGAATAAAGTCTGACACTGTTTCCACTGTTTCCCCATCTATTTCCCATGAAGTGATGGGACCGGATGCCATGATCTTGGTTTTTTGAATGTTGAGCTTTAAGCCAACTTTTCACTCTCCACTTTCATTTTCATCAAGAGGCTTTTTAGTTCCTCTTCACTTTCTGCCATAAGGGTGGTGTCATCTGCATATCTGAGGTTATTGATATTTCTCCTGGCAATCTTGATTCCAGCTTGTGCTTCTTCCAGCCCAGCGTTTCTCATGATGTACTCTGCATAGAAGTTAAATAAGCAGGGTGACAATATACAGCCTTGACTTACTCCTTTTCCTATTTGGAACCAGTCTGTTGTTCCATGTCCAGTTCTAACTGTTGCTTCTTGACCTGCATATAGGTTTCTCAAGAGGCAGATCAGGTGGTCTGGTATTCCCATCACTTTCAGAATTTTCCACAGTTTGTTGTGATCCACACAGTCAAAGGCTTTGGCATAGTCAATAAAGCAGAAATAGATGTTTTTCTGGAACTCTCTTGCTTTTTCCATGATGCAGTGGATGTTGGCAATTTGATCTCTGGTTCTTCTGCCTTTTCTAAAATCAGCTTGAACATCTGGAAGTTCACGGTTCACGTATTGCTGAAGCCTGGCTTGGAGAATTTTGAGCATTACTTTACTAGCCATATGACCCAGTAATCCAACTGCTGGGCATACACACAGAAGAAACCAGAATTGAAAGAGACACATGTACCCCAGTGTTCATCGCAGCACTGCTTATAATAGCCAGGACATGGAAGCAACCTAGATGTCCATCAGCAGACAAATCCATGAGAAAGCTGTGGTACATATACACAATGGAATATTACTCAGCCATTAAAAGGAACACATTTGAATCACTTCTAATGAGATCAATGAAACTGCATCCTATTATACAGAGTGAACTAAGCCAGAAAGGAAAACACCAATACAGTATACTAACACATATATATGGAATTTAGAAAGATGGTAATGATAACCCTGTATGCGAGACAGCAAAAGAGACACAGATGTATTGAACAGTCTTTTGGACTCTGTGGGAAAGGGCAAGGGTGGGATAATTTGGGGGAATGGCATTGAAACATGTAAATTATCATATGTGAAATGAATCACCAGTCTAGGTTTGATGCATGATATAGGGTGCTCGGGACTAGTGCACTGGGATGACCCAGAGGGATGGGATGGGGAGGGAGGTGGGATGGGGGTTCAGGATGGGGAACACATGTACACCCATGGCTGATTCATGTCAATGTATGGCAAAACCAATACAATATTGTAAAGTAAAAAAAAATTTTTTAATTGTGTATAATTAATTTATCTCTTCCTTGAATGTTTGATAAAATTAACCAGTGAAACGACCTAACTCTGGATATTCTTTTTTGGAAGATTTTTAAAAATATAATCAATAAAATTTTGTTTATAGATGTACAGCTATCAGATTTTCTGTTTCTTCTTGTATCAATTTTTTGTTTGAGTTTTCCTCAAACTTGTCCATTTCATTGAAATTTTTGAATTTGTTAGTATAGAAATATTCCTTTTCTATAGATATCCTTTACCTGTAGGATTTGTGATCATAATATTTTGCCACTTTCTGGTATTGGTACTGATACTTATCAGTCCATGTCTCTTTCGCTTCAGCAGTCTAGCTAGGAGTTTATCAGTTTTGTTGATCTTCTCAAGAATCAGGCTTTGACTTTGTTTTTTTCTCTATTGTCTGTTCTTTGTTTCACTGGTTTCTGTTCTTTTTATTTCCTGCTTTTTTCTTCATTTGGCTTTACTTTGCTCTTCTTTTTCTAGCTTCCCAAGGGGAATCAGTGGGTAATTCATTTTAGATTGGTTTTGTTTTCCAGCGTGTTTAAAGTCCCGAGCTCCCCTTGAATCAGGGCTTTTATTGCATCCCACAGATTTTGATATGGTAGATTTCCATTATCATTCAATTTGAATTACTTTCTAATTTCCCTTGTTTCATCTTGAATTCATGAATCGTTTGTAGATTCATGAATCATTTATAAATATTTGGGGTTTTCCTAGATGCCTTGTTATTAATTCCTAATTAGATTCAGTTGTGGTCAGAGATGACACTGCATGCTTTCCATCCTTTAAGAGTTACCGAGACATGTTTTATGGCCAAGCATGTGGTCTATCTTGGTGAATGTGCATTTGAAAGGAGTGTGTTCCCTGCAGTTGCTGGCTGTACTATTTCATAAATACCAATTAGATCAAAGTGACTAATAGTGTTATTTGTACCTTTCATATCTTTACTGGGTTTTTTTTTTTTTTTTTGTATATTTGTTTTATTAATTGCTGAGAGAGGAGTTAAAATCTCCCTTTAGGATTGTGAACTTGTCTAATTCTTCCATTTAGCCTGTCGATTTCATTTCATGTGTTCTGAGGCTCTGTTACTAGGTAGATAAAAGTGCATAATTGTTTTATCTTCCTGATTTATCATCTCTGCTATTGCAGTAAAATGTCTCTATCTCTGGTAGCATTCTTTTTCTTAAAGTTTACTGTTTAGTATAAATCTTAATTAATACGAATATGTCACTGGCCACCTTATGATTATTTTTAGTTGATTTACTTTCAACTTATTTGTGTCATTATATTTAAAATCAGGGAATTCTCTGGTGGTCCAGTGGTTTGGATTCCATGTTTTCACTGTGGACGGTATGGGTTCAATCCTTGGTGAGAGACCTAAGATCCTGCAAGCCCCACTGCAAGGGAAAAAGCCAAACAAACAAAAACAAACAAACAAACAAAAAACCTCTTTAAAAAACCTGTTTGAAAAATGAATCTCTTGTTGGTAGCACATAATTGGGTCTTAATTTTTTTTTTAATCCATTTGATCAATTTCCTATTTTTATGTAATTAGAGTGTTTAGAATTAACACTATTGGTCCTTTCTAATTTTTTGTCCCTCTGTTCTGACTTCTCTGCATGCTTTTGGATTATTTGAATAATTTTAGTATTCACTTTCAATTTATCTATGGATTTTCTGGCTATGTTTCTGTGTGTGTGTGTGTGTGTGTGTGTGTATGTGTGTGTGTGTGTGTGTGTGTGTGTGTATGGTTACTTCTGGAATTGCAGTGTGCATACTAACCTTTCTCAGCCTAATTAGAATTAATTTTGCTCTGAAGTGAAGTCTCTCAGTCGTGTCTGACTCTTTGCGATCCCGTGGACTGTAGCCCACCAGGCTTCTCATCCATGGGATTTTCCAGGCAAGAATGCAAGAGTGGGTTGCCATTTCCTTCTCCAGGGGATCTTCCCAATCCAGGGATGGAACCCGGGTCTCCTGCATTGCAGGCAGACTCTTTACCCTCTGAGCCACCAGGGAAGCCCAATTTTTTTTTTTTTAGTGAAATATAGAAAGATCTCAACCGTGTAGGTCCCTTTCTACAGGTCTCCCCATTTAAAAATTTTTACGGTTGTCATACAAAAGAAACCCCACCAGTGTTTTGAAGTTTGCTTCAGATATTCCTCTGTATTTTAAGGAACTTAAAAGTATCTTCAAGAGTTAAAGAATCCTGTATTTACAGACCCCCCCAACCACTTTTAGCACTCCAGAGGGGTCTTCTGGCCCCCATGATTTATAATAAGAAACCTGAGGTCATTGAAATTGCTCACCCCTATACAAAATGTGTCATTTTCCTCTAGCTCCATTCAGGAGTTTTTCTTCCTCTTTGCTTTTATCACTCTGTTTATGATGTGTCTACATATGGTTTCTTTGGATTTATTGTGTGTGGGGTTCTCTGAGCTCTTGAGTCCACAAATGTTGATCTTTCACTAAATATGGGAAATTTTAGGATATATGTCTTCAAAGATTTCTCTACTCCACCTCTTCCCCCTTTTCTTCTGTAGTATAGTTAGAACGTGTTCAATCTTTTGATGTCTTCCGATTCCTCATCATCTGTCCATTTTCTTTCTCAATCTTTTTTCTCTATTTTCTTCAGATTGGGTAATTTTGACTGGTCTGCAGATTTACTGACTTTGTCACCTTCATTCTAGTGAGTCTATCCACTGATTTTCTAAAATTTCACATATTTTATTCATTAGGTCTAACATTTCAATATCCTCTCTCAATACCTTTTCTGCCAAGATTTCCTATCTTCTCATTCATTTCAGATGTGTTTTTCTTTACTTCACTGAGTAGAGTTGTAGTAGCTGCTTTGAATTCTTTGTCCAACCATCCCAATGCTTGAATCATCTTGGTGTTTCCATCTGTTGATTGTTTCATCCTTTGAGCATGGGCTTAAATTTCCTGTTCCCTTACATGTGAAATGATTTTGGATCATAACATGGGTGTGATTGCATCATGAATGCTATGTTGTACAGACTCTGGGTTTTGCTAAAATCCTCTGAGGAATGCCAATGTGTTTGTTTTAGCTGCAATGAGCCCAATGGGCTTCAGACCGTGAGATTCGTCTTGCCTTCTATGGGAGGAGAGGGTTATGTCTCATTTCAGCGCTCAGCTGGATGCTCACCTTGGCTGTTTTGGGTTCATCCTGCATGCATAGCTCAGGGTGAGACTGGGACTCGTGGGGGTTCCTGCACAGGGTTGGATGAGCCTATTCTTGGCTCTCTCCCTCAGGATTTCTCCCTCACACTCCAGCCAGCCTGGGTTCTTTTCCTCCAACCAGGAAGATGGCAAGGTTTCTATCACAGTTTTAGCTCCCCACAGAGCACTGATTTGGGACTAGGGTACATGCTTGGGGCACAGTTACAGACAGTATAAAAGGAAGAAAACTCACCCTTAATGCAGGTCTCTGCTCTAAGTTTTGAGCACCTTCACAATGTGTATTTCGTCTGGAGTAAGTAATTATAATCCACAAGGGGCTGAGCTACAGGGGAATTACACCATTGCAGCAGACCAGGATCCTTGAGATTTTACCTATGTGTGCATCCACATAATCATTATCTGATCTACATGAAAAGTATTTCTAATTCCTCCAGAAGTCTCGCACCACAGCAGTGCCTACTCCCACAAGGTAAACATTCTGACTTATTTAACCATGGGTGGTGGTTGTTATTCAGTTGCTAAGTTGTGTCTGACTCTTTGCGACCCCATAACTGCAGCACACCTGGCTTCCCTGTCCTTCACTATCTCCCTGCGTTTGCTCAAACTCAGGTCCATTGAGTCAGAGAGGTCACTCAACTGTCTCATCCTCTGTTGCCCCCTTCTCCTCTTGCCCTCAATCTTTCCCAGCATCAGGGTCTTTTCCAATGAGTTGGCTCTTCGAATTAGGTGGCCAAAGGATTGGAGCTTCAGCTTCAGCATCAGTCCTTCCCATGAATATTCAGGGTTGATTTCCTTTAGGATCAACTGGTTTGATTTCCTGACTATCCAAGAGACTCAAGAGTCTTCAGCATCATAGTTTGAAAACATCAGTTCTTTGGCGCTCAACCTTTTTTGTGGTCCAGCTCTCACATCTGTACATGACTACTGGAAAAACCGCAGCTTTGACTCTAAGGATCTTTGTAGGTAAAGTGATGCCTCTGCTTTTTAATATGCTGTCTAGATTTGTCATAGTTTTTTATCATATAAGATGTAACATAAGGGGAGGTTGGAACTCTACAATTTTTCCAATTCTTGTGAATCTAAAACAATCTCCAAACAAACACTTAAAAAGAAAGACTTTATTTCCCATACCATGCTTTTTTAATATTAAAATATAAAGGTTCACCACTGGAAAAGTCATAAGAGTAAAGGAATGAAATGATTATTGAGGGGAAATGTTTTGTCGCCATTAACTGTAGAATTCTCTCTGTTTGTTCTGTAATCAAAGTTTAAGTTCGTAGAATTCATACATTGTGAGTTTCAGAATATTTAAATATTAATATGTTTGAGAATTTTAATATGTGGCCAATACTTCAAGCGTTTCTTTACCAGACAGAGTCTTTTAGGAGACAGAGTGGCTGCAAGCACATCTCCCAGAGTTGCACAGGCCTGGCTCAAATCCTGGTTCTGCCTCAAACCAGCTGTGTGACTTTGGGGAGGTCACTTGCCCTCTCTGAGCTGCGGTCTCCTCATCTGTGAAGTGCAGATCGCATTAACAGTACTCACTCACAGGGCTGTTGTGACAATCAGGCAAGATGAAGCACATAAAGCCTCTTGCCCACTGCCTGCCTGAGGCTGATCAATAGATGGCAGCTGATCAGTCAATGGCAGCTGCTGAAGTATTATTGGTGGGAGGGACAGCAGTCACAAAGACTCTGGAATCTGATCTGGATTCAA
The DNA here is from genome assembly GCF_000754665.1 of Bison bison bison. NCBI lineage: Eukaryota > Metazoa > Chordata > Mammalia > Artiodactyla > Bovidae > Bison > Bison bison. The sequence continues at coordinate 2,979,833 of NW_011494652.1, read as the reverse complement.
ATTTCAGTGTGAATGAGGCAATTGTGATCAAACACTCCCTCTAAGGCAAAGCAAATAGTCAGCTCACAGTTTGTTATCATGATTAGTATCTGATGCTTTAAATGCTAATGACCTTTATAACATTCCCCTCGGGAGGCTTGCCATGTCATAGAGAAGAGACCTGTTTCTCAAAGATGCAAGGGGGAGTCCCCAGGCCACACAGTGGGAACGAGGGGCAGCTGGGATTGGGATCCCGGTCAGAGCCCTGCTGGGTCCGCACTGCCTTCTACTTGGGGGTTCCAACTCTGCCGGGGTTGAGGGCACTGTCCCAGCCACCCACAGCCTCACTTGCATATCAGAGAAGGTTGCAGTAGAGGTTAGCTCCCCACTGGCCTGCACCCACCTGGCTTCCATCTCTTGGCCAGCCCGATGCAGGTGTGCCAGGGTCCCGCAGCCATCTGCCCTCAGCTCTGCCCCGAGTCCGCTCCGGGCCACTGTGTGGGCGTGCAGGTTGCGCACTGCACAACTCTCAGGGCAAAACAGTTCTTACAGTCTCGAGGCCCATGCTGCCCTCGTCCTCTGTGCTTGGACCTCCAGCTTGCCCTGCCATTTGCCTAGCACAGGGCGGTGCCAGAGTGCCAGCCGCAGGCACTGCCCAGATGCCTGGGTGCTGGTTGGGCTCTGTGTGGCTCCTCTGCCCTCCTTCCCCCTGCCCAGGGCATCCAGGGCTGTCTAGGGGTGTTGGGGTGATCAGTTGATCTCCAGGTGCCCAGAACCTTATGGCGGGCTTCCCCCCGCCGGGGGGCCCCCCCCGGGCC
>NW_011494652.1:2962843-2978936 GCF_000754665.1 Bison bison bison | reverse complement strand
GAGGTGCTCTGAGTGGTGAAGTTCCATCTGGGGTCTCTGAGTGGGCAAAGCATCCGGTCCTGGGTTTGGCTCCTCCCACAGGGACCTGGGGAGGATTTCTCCCCTCCCTGCACCTCACTGTGCTCATCTGCAAAGTGGGGATGGGATTGTACCTGCCTCTCGGGGTCCGGATCAAAGCAGAACCGCCCAGGTGATGCTGCTGGGTCAGTGCCGGCCACGCTTACCCCCACGGTGGCCAGGTCAGGGCAGGGCCACCAGCAGCGTCCGGGGGCCAGGCGGGCCTTTGAGAGGGGCCAAAGGCCTTGGGCCCACATACCAACCACCACCCACACAGGCTGACGTCCCTTCCAACGTCGCAGCGGGGCTAAGTTCACTTGGAATCGCAGAGAAGGGCTGGTGCGTGGGGGGTGGGGGCAGGACAGAGTCCCTGATGACCGAGGCTCGGGGGCCCCCTTGGAGAGCACCCCAGGCCCCATGACTGCTCCAGGCCAGGACCAGCCTCCGTCACTGGTGTGAGGGACAGCAGAGGGCTTCGTGGACTCAACAGCAGTCTTCTGGGGGCCCGAGGATGAGGCTTGGGGCTGAGATGGGAGAGGCAGGGGCTGGTGGGCAGGGCTGTGCATCCCCCAGGCCAGGCTCAGAGGGGTCAGGAGACAAGTTTCAGGGTAGCCTGGTGGGGGTGGGGTGAGGATCTTTCTGTCCTCTGCCCTGCTCTTTCTCAGCCTACGGCCAAGGATGGGTGTTCAGCCATCACCTGTGAGTCCCAAACCCAGGCCCGGATGCTTGGCCCACTCAAGGACCCCAGACTGGCCTTCACCACTCAGAGCACCTCCTGGGACAAGCCATCCAGGCACCCTGGGGGACCCCCAGTAGGGGTGAGCCCCCCACAAGGGGTGTTGTCACACCCCTGTGTGCCAGGTAATAACCACGGAGCCCACCCCAAAACGGCAGCTGTCACCCCGCTCCTCAATCCCCTGTTCCTGACGATTGACGTTCAAGGTCAAATCTAGGGTCACCCAGGCTGCAAACGGTAGAGACAGACCCAAAGCTAGGTCGTCTGACCCTCCCTGCCACCCTCTGCCTTCACCATATTGGTTCAGGAATAAACCAAATTGGCTAAACACAGAGTTGCCTGCAATTCCACTCCTAGGTATAGACCCAAGAGAAAGGAAAACACTAGTCCGTGCAAAAACGTGTGCACACGTGTACAGAGCAGCACCGTTCACAAGAGGCAGAAGATGAGGGTAACCTAAACGTCCAGCACTGGAAAATAAAATGTGGTCTACTCGCACACCGGAATAGTGTTCAACCCCCAAAAGGAATCGGGTGTGGACATGTGCTATAGTGCGGATGAACCTCAAGGACGTGGTCTTCAGAGAAATTCAGAGCCAGGCACAAAAGCCCACGTAGCGGGCCGGGTCCTCTGATATGGACCGCAGAGGGGGACCTGCAGGGGTGGAGAGTGTGTTAGTGGTGGCCAGGGGGTAGAAGTGGTGGGTAGCTGTGGGGAGGGGACTGGGGGGGCACTAAGGGCCTTGGGGTTTCTTTAGGGGCATGAAAACGTACTAACAGTGACTATGATGATGGATACACAGCCCCGAATATATTAAAACCGCTGACTCACACACTCTCAAAGGGGTACGTTGCATGGTATGTGAATTATGTCTCAGTAGAGTTGTTAAAAATAAAGGAGCCTGGATTCATGTGGAAAGTGCCTAGCCCAGTGTCCTACCCCTTGTAGGCAAAAAAAGAAGTGAATCAATAAAAAAGAATAAATAATAATAGTGAGTGAATCAGGACCGCACAGAGAACAGCTGGAGCAGCATGTTGCCACTGTCAGCACCAGTAAACGCGGGTCTTTTTTCTTTCATTCTGTGCCTCTCAAAGCAGCCTTCCAGTGCAGGCCCTGGGCCCTCAGGCCCCACCAGTCACTTTGGGGCCAGGTCCTAGGCTGGGTACCCAGAGTCCAGAGCCACCCACGTCACAGTGTGTGGTCGCCTGCACCCCCCTCACGTGGCTGTTCAGACAGTTCAGGCTCCACCTGCCAGAGCAACACATCAGAGGTGGACTGCACAGTGGTGAATCTTCTATCGGTCAGTAGACCACTGCGTAAGAAAAAGGCCTGAAGACACAGCGGCCCCGCCTTGAAATTAGCTTCCCAGAGAAAGGTCAGGTAGGGAGCCCAGGGCTACCGAGCCTCCTTCCACATTATCAATCGGCTGTCCTCTGCGAGTAGCTTCCATCTCACGTCCCACGTGGGGAAGAAGGAGGGGAGACACACCTCTTCACCTTGCCTTGGCCAGGGCTCATTGCAAGGGAGTCTGGGAAATGTAGTGTTTAGCCTGGAGGCCATGTGCCCAGCTCGGCATTTGGCAGCAGAACGGGAGGGAAGGCAGGACGGTCAGGCCGCAGGAATGTAGCCAATGAGCATTGGGAACCGCAGTTTCCTCATCTGTAAAGTGAGGGTAAGAGCAGCGAGGATTTTTTAGAAGAGAAAATGCCTGGGGCTCAGCGCACACCTTCAAGTGCTGGGAACCACCTGACTGTTCTCTCCCCCCAGAGCCCCCGTGCCCCGGGCTGGAGGGATGGAGTGAGTCATTGCTGCTCCCATAGCAACGGCCCCAGGGGGCGTGGAACCCCGGGGAAGCCAGGACACTCGGCCTCCGCCGCCTTAGGCTGGGAGTGGACCAGGCCTAGGAGAATCAGAAGCGCCTGCTGCTCATGATCCGGCCAAGCTCCTGCGGGCACTGCCCCGTCCACGCTGTCAACTCAGCACACCCAGTGGTCACAGCTCTTCCCTAGGCTCTGGCCTCAGACCCGCTGGTCAGCCAGACGCTCGATACGTTCTGTTTTGAAAGAAAACAAACTCTTTTGAAACTGCCTCTGGGAGCGCAGACTGAGAGACTTCCCTTCCCTTGGGGGCTGGTGGACGTCAGGGTTTTGGGGAAACCTGACGGGAGAGGCTGCACGTGGGGGGATCGCCTGCACCAGACCTCCGGGCTGGCAGAGGCCTCGGAGGACAGACTGAGGGTAATAAGGAGCCATGGAAGGATGGGGAGGAAGGGTCACCGGGTCAGAGGAGCGTTTCAGGAAGTTGGGCAGCACGTTAGAGAGATGCGGCAACGGGTGTCGCAGATGAATTAGGGGCCAGATGGGGTGACAACTGTGGCTTTTCAAACAGGAATTCATAGATTAAGTGGGGGTATTTAGACCCAAAGGGGTCCAGGTCATCTCCAAGGCCCCTGAGAGTGGGTTCAGTGTGGGGTTTTGAAGTCAGGAATCAGGCCCCCCAACAGGAGGCTCTGGGGACCCCAGAGGACAGAGGGCTTGGGGCAGGGCCCTCACCACAGGGGCAGTGGCCCTGGGGGAGGGCAGAGCACAGAGTCAGAAGCAGGCTGTCAGGAGCCGCTGTGGCTGGTTTTCTCACCTTCAGGGGCGCTGAACCCCGGGCGGGGGATCCTTGCTCTCAGAAGCACCCTCCCTCCCGCACCGGTGAGGATGCACTTTCCCTGGAGCTCTGAAGCCGTCTTGTCCTGTAGCCCGAAGGATGCAGGTGTCCGGGAAGCTGAGCCTGCATGGCCCCCTCGCTGAGCTTGGTCATCTCCAGGGGGACCAGGAAGTGGGAGTGAGGGGAGCCGTGCCCCCCAGCTCAGAGAAGCTACTGCCCCCAGCCTGCTTCCTCTGGAGGGTCCAAGGCAGCTGGGCACAGTGACCCCTGACAGCCTTGGAGGGGCCAGGCAAGGCCACAAGGCAGGGTGACAGCCATGGTGACCTTCTCCTGGACTGTCCCTGGACCAGGGGCTCTGCTCCAGCAACTCCTCTTGAGTCACCTTGTATCCTCCTTAGAGAACCCCCAGAGTGGGGGGACCACTGGGGTGCTGTGCTGCAGATGAGGAACCCAGGGTGCCAGGGGAGGGGGTGCTGGCTGGCAGGGATACAGTGCGAGAGGCACAGACCTGGGATTCAGCCCCCCGAGGCCGTCTGCTCACAGCCCCGTGCCAGCCAGGTGGCTGTAAGGGCACTGCCGTGCGTGGTGTGTGCCCGTGTATCTCCGTGTGTTTATCTGTATCTCTTGAATCTGTGTGTCTATATGGTGTCTCTGTGTGTATATATCTCTGCGTGTCTGTGTGTCTAAGGGTTTGTGTGCATATGTGTGTGTGTGTATACGTGTCTGTGTAAACCTGTGTATAAGTCTATATGTGTCTGTGTGTGTATATATCTGTGTGTCTGTATGTGGCTGTGTATGTCTATGTGTCTGTGTGTTTCTGTGTGCCTGTGTCTCTGTGTGTCTGTGTGTGTCTCTATGTGTCTCTGTGTGTCTGTGTGTGTGTCTCTGTGTCTGTGTGTGTGTCTCTGTGTGTGTCTCTGTGTGTCTCTATGTGTCTCTGTGTGTCTCTATGTGTCTCTGTGTGTCTCTATGTGTCTCTGAGTGTCTGTGTCTGTGTGTCTGTGTGTGTGTCTCTGTGTCTGTGTGTGTGTGTCTGTGTGTGTGTCTGTGTGTGTCTCTATGTGTCTCTGTGTGTGTCTGTGTGTGTGTCTCTGTGTGTGTCTCTGTGTCTCTATGTGTCTCTGTGTGTGTGTGTGTGTGTGTGTGTGTCTCTATGTGTGTCTGTGTGTCTCTGTGTGTGTGTCTGTGTGTGTGTCTGTGTCTGTGTGTGTCTCTGTGTCTGTGTGTGTGTCTCTGTGTGTGTCTGTGTATGTCTCTATGTGTCTCTGTGTGTCTCTATGTGTCTCTGTGTGTCTGTGTGTGTGTCTGTGTGTCTGTGTGTGTGTGTCTGTGTTTGTGTGTCTGTGTGTGTGTCTGTGTGTGTGTTTGTCTCTATGTGTCTCTGTGTGTGTCTGTGTGTGTGTCTCTGTGTCTCTGTGCGTGTCTCTGTGTCTCTATATGTCTCTGTGTCTGTGTGTGTCTCTATGTGTCTCTGTGTGTCTCTATGTGTCTCTGTGTGTCTGTGTGTGTGTCTCTGTGTGTGTGTCTATGTGTGTGTCTCTGTGTCTGTGTGTGGGTCTGGGTATTTTAATGGAGTGGAAAGTGAGGGACAGGGCAGGGCTGGAGCCGCCCCTCTGCCTCGGGCGGTCCTGGTCCTGGGATCTGGGCGGCTTTCCGAATAAGGGGCAGGGTGACGCCTCCTCCTGCAGCCACAGGCCCAGGTTGGCCCCTTGTTCTCGCAGAGACCTCCATTTTTCATCCTCGAAAGCAGGTGCACATCTGCTTCTCACAGCGCTTGGGGCCTAAGCGGGTAGCGCAGCAGGGCTGCTGACCCAGTGCCACCGAGAAGTCCCCGAGGCAGTGGAAGGGCGCAGTGGGCGGGAGGAAGGGGCTGCTCTTCTGGGTCTCCTCCTTCCTTGCAGGAGGCCCCAGGCCAGACACAGCTCGGGGCTCCCTGACTGAAGGCTGGGGACGGGTCTGTGACCTCCAGCCTCGGGGAGGAACGCAGGACTGTCTGTCTCATGGCAGTCAGTTGGGGGTGAGGCTGTGAGGTCGGAGGAGGCAGGGCCGTGGCGGGCATCCGTGGTGGGCATCCGTGAGTGGACCGGCGTGGCCCTCCCTGGGGTGAGCGGATCTCTCCTCCCGACCCCACCTCACTCAGGTGACTCTCGCTCTGTCTCAGGACCCAGGTCATGAGTCGCTGCCCAGGGCAGGCTCTTTTGATTTCCCTGGCTGGGGTCACCCTCACAGTCCCACCCCCCGTGCCCTCTTCTGAGGAATTGTAATGTCACACTGATTCACGATGTGATCTTCACTCAGGCTCCAGAAGCTGAGACCTCTGGAAGTCACAGAAATCTTATAAAAAAATAAAGCAGATCGGACACAAAGAAGCCCAGTTAAGCTGACAGTAACAAGAGAAGCCAAAGACGATAGGAATAACACTTAGAGAGACTGGGTGAAAATCATGATTGGTTGAGCCTTATGGAGCAGATACACTATCATTTAAGATAATAAGGGTGAAACAAAGTTGTTTGGACAAAAAATAGAATTTACCACCTATAGACTGTCGCTGAAAAAATACTACTCTGAAAAAATTAGAAAGAATTTGATGAGCATATAAGTAAATCTAAGTAAGTATTGCTGTATAAAATTCTGTTATATAATACAATATTACTATATTGTATTATAATACAATATTAGTACATTGTATTATAATACAACATTACTATATTGTAATAATACAATTACTATATTGTATTATAATACAGTTATTACATAACCTATTATACTTTGCAAAGTATTACAGCTTCAGCTTCAAATTATTGAAAGATATTGAAATAATACTGGATACAAAATTAAAAAGAGGAAGACTGTAAGCCTTCTAAGGTCCTTATATTCTTCAGCAATTGGTAGAAATATTTAATTTTACACTTAAGTCAAACATGCATGTTAAAAATTGTAAATTAACCACCAATACATTAGAAGTCTATTATATAACTTCCAAGTGAGTAAGGGGTAAGAAAAAGAATAAAAGTCAATTACTCTTAAAATAAAGAGAAAATATAAAAAGAATCATGGGAAATACTGCAAAAGCAGAAAGCCCAAGATAAGAAAGGTTGAAATTATGAATACCAGACTATTAGTTACAATAAGTGTAAATGAATCTAAAACATAAGTTAAATGAGAGAGCTTATGAGAACTCATAAGAAACAAATAAAATCATCTATTATGCTTTTACAAAAGACATCTATAACATAAGGATTTAGAAATATTGAATTTAGAAGACCAAACAAATATAAAATATGTATCAAACAAAAGGTAACCACAAAGAAGCTAATGTAGCTATATTAATGTCATATTAAATGGCTTTTAACATAAAAAATATAATTTACCAGAAAGACGTAAGAATTCTAAACTTATTTGCATTCAATAGTATGGTCTTCATTTCAGTTCAGTTCAGTTGCTCAATCATGTCTGACTCTTTGTGACCCATGGGCTGCAGCACTCCAGGCTTCCCTGTCCAGAAACATCTACTGGAGCTTGCTCAAACTCATGTCCATTGAGTTGGTGATGCCATCCACCCATCTCATCCTCTGTCATCCCCTTCTCCTCCTGCCTTCAGTCTTGCCCAGCATCAGGCTCTTTTCCAATGAGTCAGTTCTTCGCATCAGGTGGCCAAAGTATTGCAGCTTCAGCTTCAACATCAGTCCTTCCAATGAATATTCAGGACTGATTTCCTTTAGGGTTGACTGGTTTGATCTCCTTGGAGTCTAAGGGAGTCTCAAGAGTCTTCTCCAACGCCACAGTTCAAAAGCATCAATTCTTCGGTGCTCAGCCTTCTTTATGGTCCAACTCTCACATCCATACATAACAGCTGGAAAAACCATAACTTTGACTAGACAGACCTTTGTTGGCAAAGTAATGTCTCTGCTTTTTAATACTGTCTAGGTTTGTCATAGCTTTTCTTCCAAAGAGCAAGTGTCTTTTAATTTCACAGCTGCAGTCACCATCTACAGTGATTTAGGAGCCCAAGAAAATAAAGGCTGTCACTGTTTCCATTGTTTCCCCATCTATTTGCTATGAAGTGATGGGATAAGATGCCATGATCTTAGTTTTTTGAATGTTGAGTTTTAAGCCAGGTTTTTCACTCTCCTCTTTTACTTTCATCAAGAAGCTCTTCAGTTCCTATTTGCTTTCTGCCTTTAGGGTGGCATCATCTGCGTATCTGAGGTTATTGATATTTCTCCTGGCAATCTTGATTCCAGCTTGTGCTTCATCCAGCCCAGCATTTTGCATGATGTACCCTGCATAAAAGTTAAATAAGCAGGGTGACAATATACAGCCTTAATGTACTCCTTTCCTAATTTGGCACCAGTCCGTTGTTCCACTATGGTCTTAAAAACATCTCAAACAGAAATGACATTAATTACAAAAAGAAATAAAGTCATGATTATAGAGTGATATCTTAATGTTCCAAAAATAACTTAAGAAGAAATAGAAAACTTCACGAGTCCTTTAACCTTTAAAGAATTGAGTTGGCAGGCTTAAAAAAAAACTTAACTCTTTTAGATTTCCATATTATTGTGTTTTCTAGTGTTTTATCATTGATTGGTCTGATCAAAGTACATGTGCACACACTGAAATAAATATATATTTTATTGGGGATGTAGAAACAATTTTTTCCCCACTAGTAGAATGCACCAAGAGAAAATTGGGTCTTCCTGGATTAAAATCCTAAGATCTCTAGTAAAATTTTCCCATAGCAGCTCTGGGAGGTCAGGGCTGTTTTCCCCTTTTTACAGACAGGGTGATCAATCTTGGAGAGATGCTGCTGTGACACTTTCCCCATCCAGCCAGCACCTGCTTCCCACCTTAGCTCCTTGCCAGGCGAACTGCTGCCCATTCCATGTTCGGCACCAGGAAGCTCAGTTCTGAGCTGGGAATTCCTCTGCAGAAACGATCCAACAGGTGTGACAGACCACAAGCGTGACGGTCACTGCAGGATCAGTGTGAGGAATGGGGGCAGCATGAGCCGTGTGTCCCTGGAGAGGCAAGGAGTCCCCACGTGTGGCCCTTGATTCTCCTGGATGCGTCTCTTCCTCCTGTGGGATCTTAAGTCCTTTCCACCGACAGGTGTTGGCTCCTCCCCAGAGGGTCACTGAGACAATGGCCACGTGATTGTGTTGCGGGCAGATCAGCTGCGGGGAAAACTGAATCTCAGAGGCTGCCACCGTGGTCCCCACCCAGCGGGAATGTGCCTCTTTGCAGAGAGGACAGGCAAGCGGGAGAAATAAACCCAGTGTTGGAATCAATGATGCGCTCCCGGACAGAGTGACTCAGGTCAAGCGCTATTGAATGTTGGTGTGATAGGATTTTTACAAAAAATAACACAGTACAGAAAGAACCCCCTGCCCTCCTGGGGGAGGAAGGGCATGTGCAGCGCACTGGGTCACGTCTTGGCCACCGAGCCTTGAATTCTCCATCCCCTGTGATCTGGTAACTGCTCTTGGAGGAAATGGAGGAAGCCTCAGCGACTGGGTGACTGGCGGTTAATCAGGTGGGGTGGGTGGGCCTGTGCTCATTGTTCACACTTGTGTTTTTAACTTTTCTGCTTCCCTGCACTTTTCAGGTTTTCTTTCATGAGATGCATCACTTTAGTAAGAGGGGAACACACCATGTTTGTGGATCTCTCTGCTCCTACAGCATCTCCAACACACCCTCTCAGGGCAGAGCAGGGAACTCCTCTGGGTACTAATGCCTGGGCAGCCGACCCGCCACCCCTCGACCCTCAGGGGGCATTCCCGCCTGGCATGCTATGTGCCTCACTTTAAACTGGTTTAGCAGCAGCAGCAGTCAAGGCAGGGGCTCGGGAAGCGAGGATGTGGGGCCAGGAGCAAGCAGAGTCCCAAGTGAAGGCATGAGGTCCAGCGGCCAGGGCGGGGCCCAAAGATGCGAGCTCAGGGCTGGCTAGGGGCAGAGGAGCAGCGTGGGGTCCCCTGTGCTCTTCACCCAGCTTTCCCTAGGGTTAACCTCTTAGAACCCCATGACCCACTCATCCAGGTAAGGAATGCAGTTCCATATGACGCTATTACCTAAATCTCAGGCTCTTATCGGATCTTAGGTTTTTCCACTAATGTCCTTCTGCTCCAGGATACCCTCAAGGACCCCACGTTGACTCTGAAGTTGTGTTTCCTTAGCTTCCGTTTATGCTGGTGAGAGTCACCCGTGTTGATACAGGCAACTCCTGTTGGTTCCCTCCCACTCCTCCATCATATGTAATTGTGTGGAAATAGCCCAGTCCTCCCATGGCTGGGCGCCTACGCTGTTTCCATATGTCTTGTTAGAATGCTGCAGTGAGCACTACTCACAATAGCCAAGACATGGAACCAACCAAGGGGCCTGTCAACTGATGAATGGACAAGAAAGACGTGGTTCGTATACACAACGGAATACTACTCAGCCATGAAAAAGGATGGACACACGCCATTTGCAGCAACATGGATGGTCCTAGAGATAATCACCCTAACTGCAGTAAACCAAAGGCAAGTATCGTATGATGCCACTTGCGGGTGGAATCCACAGAATGATATGAGCGAGCTTATTTACAGAGCAGAAACAGACCCACAGACAGAGAAAACAAACTTATGGTTAGCAAATGGGAACAGGGAAGAGGGATAAATTAGAAGCTCGGGATTAAGAGATACACATTACTATGTATAAAATCAACAAGGACCTACTGTATAGCACAGGGAACTCTATCTGATATGTTGTAATAACTTTTAATGGAAAGAATCTGAAAAAATAAATATACACATATATATATATAACCAAATCACCTTGCTGTACACCTGGAACAAACACATTGTAAGTCAGCTAGACTTCAATTTAAAAAGCTGCAGTGGACATTCTCACGCTGATCTTCACACGAGTGAAGGATGAGGTGAGGGACTCCGAGCAGAGCTGAGGGGCCGGGGGGGGACAGAGCCCCAGCTCCACCAGACAAGGCCATGGTGCTACCCGAAGCGACCCCGCCCATCATCTGGTGGGGCCTGAGTTCCCATTTCTCTCTGCTGGGGCTTCCCTGGTGGCTCAGACGGTAAAGCATCTGCCCACAGTGCAGTTTTGATCCCTGGGTCTGGAAGATCCACTGGAGAAGGAGACAACATCCCACTCCAGTACTCATGGCGGGAGAATTCCAAGGACAGAGCAGCCTGGAGGGCTACAGTCCGTGGGGTCGCAAAGGGTCAGACACGACTGAGCCACTAACACTTCTGCTTTCACTCTGCCGCCCTCGCTGCTGCCAGACTGACTTTCTGCAAACCTGGGATGAAGGCTGGGAGCTGGCAAGGATGTCACACCGTCTGACTTTCCACGCCCCTGATTCGGTTGACACAGCCAAGCTTCTCCTCCACGCGTCCTCTCTCTCCAGTGGGATTTCCTACAGTTTGTTGAACATCACATATGTGGGATGCTGGCACTGCGTCTGTTTTCATAGAGATGCGACTCTGAGAATCTCCTTGAGGAAAAGACTCCCAGCTTAAATTTAGGAGTTGGGAGGAGACCACCATGGGTTGTGCAGGTGGGCTCTGCCTCCAGTGACACGTGTCCTGCTAGGAGAGAGGCGGGTGGCCTTTGAGCCAGACACAGAGGAGGCCGTGTGAAGATGGAGGTGGGGATGGAGGGCTGTGCCCACAAGCCCAGGGATGCCTGGGACCCCAGAGGCTGGGGGAGGTGAGGAAGAACCATCCCCCAGCGTCTCCAGGGGGAGCATGGCTCTGGGACACTTTTAATTTTAGCCAAATATAGCTGATTTTCGACATCTGGCCTCCAGAACCATGAGAGAATAAATTTCTGTGGTTTTGAGCCACCCAACTTGTTTACAGCAGCCCCAGGAAACTAATCCAGAGCTTAATTTTGTGAGATAGGAGAGATGATCTTGGTCATCGTCATGTCAGCAGGGAGCTGGTGGGGCGCTCAGCTCCTCCGGCCCTGGAGGCCCTCCAGGCGGTATCTGGTGTCACCTAGTTCTTGGTCCTGAGTCTGGGGGAAGGCCACCTCATCACCCAGGATCTTGGAACTAGCCACGTGTAATGGGCTGCTAGAGGGTACCTCGGTGGTGCGTTGCCCCCTGCTCCATGGCCAAGGCTGGTTGGGCCACAGAGGAACATGCGAGCTGAGCAGCCACCAGGGCTGACCGGTGGCCTGCTGGACCAGTTCTTTAAGAATTGGAACTTGAGGGATGCAGAGACAACTGCGACTTGTCATGAAGCTTCCATGAAAAGCTTGTGGAGAGTCAGGACTGGACATCCACCCTGGGCCGTGCCTGAGACGAGGCTGAACAGAGAAGCAGTTGTCAGAGAAATGGCAGACGGGGGTGATGTGGAGAGAGGAGCAGAGGCCGGGGACCCTGTGCTAACAGCGTGGGTCCCAGCAAGGGAGTGGAAGTGGAAGTCTCTCAGTCGTGTCCGACTCTTTGCGAGTCCGTGGACTATACAGTCCATGGAATTCTGCAGGCCAGAACACTGGAGTGGGTAGCCTTTCCCTTCTCCAGGGGATCTGGATTCTTTACCAGCTGAGCTATCAGAGAAGACTGATAGTCCAGCAGGTAAGTCAGGACATTTAGACCACAGGCGGGGTCCACACCCAGTCGGGACCCCAGCCCTGGCCAGGAGCCCGAGAGTACTTGACAGCGGCCTGTGTCTGAACCAGCCACTTCTTCAGCACCCAGCACCTCCCCTAGAAGCTCTAGGGGCCAGAGAGGCCCACCTTGGGGACAGAGGACTCAGGGCACGTGATGCGGAGGGGCTTGAATGGAATCCTGGAGGGGTGTCTGGGTCTGGCTGTGGAGGGCGGGGACGGGAGGAAGCTGGGGAACATCAGAAAGCAGGGAAAGAAGGTGGAGGGAAGAGGGCTCAATGCCTTCCAGCTGTCACCCTGTGAGCTCGCCAACCTTGGTATTTGCTAAGTGGGGAGGATCAGCTCTAGACAGCCCCCTCCCTGGGGACTCAAACAATGCAAAGGGCCAAGCGCTGTGGATGCTGGACAGCACCGACATGCCGGGAGGGGGGAATATACCTGTGTAGCACACAGGACAGGAGAGGGCACCAGGGAGGGTGTGGGTGAGCGAGTACAGGTCAGTCCCTGGCTCACCAGATAACCCAGGGGTCTGCATGCTTCTGTCCATAGCCAAATCCGGCCCTGTTACCTGCTTTTGTAAATAAAGTTTTATTGGAACATGGCCACACCCATTCACATGCTCAATGCCTCTGGCTACTTTGCTTTTTAATGGTAGAGTTGGATGGGGAAACAATGGAAACAGTGACAGATTTTATTTTCTTGGGCTCCAAAATCACTGCAGATGATGACTGCAGCCATGAAATTAAGATACTTCTCCTCGAAAGAAAAACTATGACAAACCTAGACAGCATATTAAAAAGGCAGAGACATTGCTTTGCTGGACTTCCCTCATAGTAAAGAATCCGCCCGCAATGCAGGAGACCTTGGTTTGATTCCTGGGTTGGGAAGATCTCCTGTAGAAGGGACAGGCTACCCACTCTAGTATTCTTTGGGCTTCCCTTGTGGCTCAGCTGGTAAAGAATCCACCTGCAACGAAGTAGACCTGGGTTCAATCTCTGGGTTAGGAAGATCCTCTGGGGAAGAGAAAGGCTACCCACTCCAGTGTTCTGGCCTGGAAAATTCCATGGACTGTATGGTCCATGGGGTCGCAAAGGGATACAACCGAACGACTTTCACTTCACTTTGATGACAAAGGTCCATCTAGTCAAAGCTGTGGATTTTCCAGTAGTCATGTTATGGTTGTGACAGTTGGACCATAAAGAAAGTTGAGCACTGAAGTATTGATGCTTTTGAACTATGGTGTTGGAGAAGACCCTTGAGAGTCCCTTGGACTGCAAGGAGATCCAACCAGTCAATCCTAAAGGAGATCAGTCCTGAATATTCGTTGGAAGGACTGATGCTGACGCTGAAACTCCAATACTTTGGCCACCTGATGTGAAGAGCCAACTCATTGGAAAAAAGCCTGATGCTGGGAAAGACTGAAGGTGGGAGGAGAAGGGGACGACAGAGGATGAGATGGCTGGATGGCATCACCGACTCAATGGACATGAGTCTGAGTAAGCTTCAGGAGTTGGTGATGGATAGGGAAGCCTAGATGGCGTGCTGCAGTCCATGGGGTCAGAAAGAGTGGGACACGACTGAGCGACTGAACTGAACCGAACTGGTTAGTTTCCACAGAGATCGTGTAAGGTAGAAGCTGAAAGTGTTTACTATCTGGTCCATGACGGAAAACATTTGCTGACCCTTGAGGAAAAGCAAAATAATTTCTTCTCACAGACATTCACAAACAACTGTGTACTGAGTCTTAGGCTTACTTTAGGTGCTGGGCATCCAGCAGTAAAAACACAGATGAAGCTTTTTGCCTTTGGGTGGAGGGGGAACATCTTGGTCGAGGGAGTTAGACAACAAGCAAAATAATGAAGAAAATTATGTGACCTGCAGGTGATAAGTGTTATAAACAGGAAAGGGGATCTAGAGGATTGGTGGGGGCAATTCAAATGAGGTGGTCAAGGTGACAACTTAAAAAGATGTACAACTTGAGGGTTGTATTAAGTTTTATTTGGGGCAAAACGAGGACTGCAGCCCAGGACGCAGCATCTCAGTTATCTCTGAGAGACCGCTCCAAAACGGCAGGGGGGAAGGGCAGTATACCAGGTTTTGGTGAAGGGGGAGTTCAGTACCATGAAGCACTCATTTTACAAAAGGTTTTTTATTAGTCATGAGGATCTGATGGCACCGTGAAGGGATTTAGTGCTTCTTCCGATATGAGGAGATACGAGGATTGAGCTAATGAAATCTGTTCCTAAAAATATCCAACTATCTAAAGACCTGTCCCACCAGATTCCCTGCAGCAGAGTGCCTCATTCCACCCTGAACTCCCTCAGGGGTTGTTGAAGGTTAACAGCTATAGCAGCAATCTTGAGAGTCCCTTGGACTGCAAGGAGATCAAAGCCGTCAGGCCCAAAGGAAATCAGTCGTGAAGAGTCATTGGAAGGACTGATGCTGAAACTCCAATACTTTGGCCACCTGATGCAAAGAACTGACTCATGGGTTCAGTCTCCCTAGAGGCAGATGGCAAATGCTTTTTTTGTTCAGTTGTTGGCAATGCTCTTAGTAAGCGCCAATTTGTAATTGACAAAAGGCAGCATCCTTGAAAAAGGAGAGGAAAGAGGACCCCGGGCTGGGAGAGGAGCCAGTGCCAAGGCCCTGAGGCAGGAGCATGGTTGTAGGTTTGAGAAGAAGCCAGGAGCAGCCAGTGTGCTGGCGCAGGTGAAAGGGGGAGAGTGGTGGAGACCAGGACAGACGGCGGTAGCAGCCGCCCACGAGGACATCCTGGGGACCAGGGTGTGTTCCCTGGCGGGAATGAGCAGCAGGTAGCTTCTGACACCGATGGGCTGGAACCCCCGACTCTGTGCGGAGAAGAGCCTGGGGCAGGGGGACAGAAGCAGGGGCCAGCGGGGATCCCTGCAGGGGCTGGGACCCGGGGGTGGTGGGCCAAGGACGGCGGTAGCATCCAGCGGTGAGCAGGTCAGGAGTCAGGGGCTGGCTTGAAGTGGGATGTCGGAAGGCGGGGGGAGAGGAGAGGAGCAAAACGTGACCCCAGACACGTGACCTTTAGGTTGCTTCCGACCTCATCTGGCCTTTCCTTCCTGGCTTCCCACTCAGGAAGCCCCTCGGGGACAGGCCACTTCCATCCTGTCCATCGTATAGCCACCTCTCCACTGTACACAGAGGGCACTCGGCCGACATCTGTGGGGTAAATGCGTGCGTGATGAGCCGAGAGCGCAATCTTCTGCTCTCTGGGCAGGGGGAGTATGAGCAGAATTGTGTCTGATCAAATTCACATGTTTTGGTCCTGACCCCCGCAACACCCTAGAATGTGACTGTATTTGGAGATAGGGGGTCTTTAAAGAGGTGGTTAAGATAAAATGAGATCACTAGGGTGGGTCCTTATCCCACCGGACTGGTACCTTTATAAGAAGAGGAGGTCAGGACACAGACAAAGCACGTAGGGGACACAGGGAGGAGACGGCTGTCTACAAGCACAGGAGAGAGGCCTCAGGAGACAGTAGCCCTGCTCACATCCGGATCTCAGATTCCAGCCTCCAGGACTGGAGACCGTAAATGTCTGTTGTTTGAGCTGCCTCGTCTGTGGGACTTTGCTATAGGGGCCTGGAGACTCACATGGGAGCAACGTGGAGCAGGGCATGAACTTCACGTGGGGAGGAAACAGACCCTGAAGGCCAGCACTCAGCCAGCACACCTGGGAGTTGCTGACCAGGCTGGGGCAGGACCCTGATCTCCCAGGGGCCCACACCCATCCTGGGGACGTGGGACCAGGCAGCAGACAGTGGACGTGCTCCTCTGGGGGTGGTGGTGGGATGGTGTCCCTGGAAGGGTAGAACTCCAGCTCTCACCCGTTTGCTTGGCTGTGACACTGGACCCAGCACCTACGTTGCAGGGAGGAAGCCAATTCTGACTCCAGGTTGGAAACTTTCCTTGACTTGCTTTTCGTAAAGCAAGTTGACTTTGCTCTTGCTATTATAATCATACTCAGTGGCTTGCCTGGAGGACCCTGCCCCTCTGCTG
>NW_011494652.1:2961731-2962743 GCF_000754665.1 Bison bison bison | reverse complement strand
GTCATATCCACAACTGGGTGTTGTTTTCACTTTGACTCCATCTCTTCATTCTTTCTGGAGTTATTTCTCCACTCTTGTCCGTAGCATATTGGGCGCCTACCGAACTGGGGAGTTCATCTTTCAGTGCCGTATCTTTATGCCTTTTCATTCTGTTCATGGATTCTCAAGGCAAGAATACTGAAGTGGTTTGCCATTGCCTTCTCCAGTGAAGACTCTTGAGAGTCCCTTGGACTGCAAGGAGATCAAACCAGTCAATCCTAAAGGAAATTGGTCCTGAATATTCATTAGAAGGACGGATGCTGAAGCTGAAACTCCAATACTTAGGCCACCTGATGCGAGGAACTGATTCATTGGAAAAGATCCTGATACTGGGAAAGACTGAAGGTGGGAGGAGAAGGTGATGACAGAGGATGAGATGGTGGATGGCATCACCGACTCAATGGACATGAGTTTGAGCAAGCTCGGGGAGCTGGTGATGGACAGGCAGGCCTGGCGTGATGCAGCCCATGGGGTAGCAAAGAGTCGGAGGCGACTGAGTGACTGAAC
Organism: Bison bison bison; assembly: GCF_000754665.1. Lineage (NCBI taxonomy): Eukaryota > Metazoa > Chordata > Mammalia > Artiodactyla > Bovidae > Bison > Bison bison. The sequence continues at coordinate 2,962,197 of NW_011494652.1, read as the reverse complement.
TGAACCTGTGAATAGACGAGATTAACACACCCATTTCTCCAAAGGCTGGCCATCCCCTTGGAGATGTTTTGCAAGACTGAAGCCCCCTCCACTTTACTTCCCCACGGCCTCTCTCTCTCTGTTCCTCCTTTTGACTTTAGTTCCTCATTGCTCCTTTGTCTCTAGTCTACAACAGAACCCAGAATCCAGACCCCAACAACATGGTTATTTGCAGGCGTTAACCTTCCATCTTCTTTGGTCTGCCAGCTCCCCGATTAAAGTCTCTTCCTTGCCTCAGCACCTCATCTCTCCGATGCGAATAGAGTGAGCTTGGACTTGGTAACACCTCTACAGTGTGGGGGAAACCAGGCCGGGTTCACTGTGGGTTCCTCCCAAGCCGCCCCTGGTGCCCTGGACAGGGCATCTCGGGCTGTGAGGCTCCGCCCCCGACCCCGCCCCTCTGGCGCCCACTGTGGGCGGGGTGGGG
>NW_011494652.1:2956905-2961479 GCF_000754665.1 Bison bison bison | reverse complement strand
GGGTCCAGGCGGGTTGGCACCACGATCCCAGAGGGCCTGGCCATCACCCCAACAGGCCACCCGGGATGGCACCAGCAGAGGCCAAGGCTGTGGGACCCGCTCCTCTGGGCCCGGTTTGCGTCCCCTTCCGATGGGTCTGAGCAGCGGGAAGCACGTTCCCAGCGCAGTGCGTTGGCCTGGGGCCCAGCTGCCCGGCGCAGGGTGAGGTCATGTCCTGCAGTGGCCACGCGGAAAGGGCGGGGCTCCCCCTCCCGCCGGGACTCCCGTGGCCCAGGCCTTTTCCCAGAGACCCCAGGGGAAGGGGTGACTGGGGGTGACCTCCGGGCTGGGGATGAGTGAGTTGGTGCCCTTCCCGCACTGCAGCTGAGCTGAGGCCGTCGGGGTGCCGTGCGGACCTCCTTCCCACTGAGCTGAGGGAATGGCCAGCATCCGGGGTCCCTTGGCCCGCCACCTCTCGTGGTGTCTGTGCCGGCAGAGGTCATGAACTGGGAAAGACGGGGAGGGGTCTCCATCCAGCGGCTGGCAGAGAGGGAGTGGACGCCAGCAGGGGTGGGTGCCCAGCTCGGCGGGCGCAACGCAGCAGAGGCAAGCATCCCGCTTCTGTTCGGACCTCGGGCTCCAGGAGGGGCTGCTCTGGGGGCCCTGAGCCTCCAACCCCAGCGACTGACCTGGTCTCTCAACAGAGAAAGCGAAAGTGTCAGTCGCTCAGTTGTGTTCTATTCTGTGTGACCCCAGGGACTGTAGCCCACTAGGCTCCTCTCTGGCCAGGGGTTTCCCAGGCAAGAATACTGGAGTGGGTATCCATTTCATTCTCCAGGGGATCTTCGTGATCCAGGGATCGAACCCATGTCTTATTGCGTCTTCTGCATTGCAGGCTGATTCTTTACCGTCTGAGCCACCAAGAAAGCCCTAAATGTGAAATGACACCAAAATTAAAAGTTGCAAAAAACAGAAAGCACTGACCTGATTGCAGTGGCAGTGCTCCCAGCTGGTGACACTGGTGGCCCACTTCACCTCTCGGGCACCCCCTCCTCTGTTACCTGTACCCACCACCTGCTGGGAGGTCCCTGGGACTAGAAACTCAGAACCCGAATGCACGTGACCTCCTGGTGCTCTCAGAGCTTCTTGGCTCTGTCCCCAAAATGTCCCCGGCTAGTGGGAGTCCTCTAGATGAGGACACGGTACCTCCAGAAGGTGTCTACTTTCCACCATCCAAGGCGATCAGGTGTACAGGGCCCACTGGACCTTCAGCCTTCATCTGGGGAGCCGCAGGCAAGAGGGTGGGGGCCAGGGGCTGATGACCAAGTGGGGAGGGGGCAAGGATGAATTGAGCACAGCAGGCAGGGTGCAGTGCTGGGCATGGGAGAGGGGCAGGGCTAGAAGGACAAGGCAGGGGAGGGCCTTGGAGACGATTTAGATTTTGGGATGGTTGGAATCCTGGCTTCCTTGGGGCTGGGGTGCCAGGGTGCCCCCATACCCGCCCATACTGCCCATTTCAAACATACAGCTCTGTTTGAAATGACATGCAATGTCCCATTTGGGATATTAGCTGCAGATGATTTTTTCTGTTTGAGTTAAAATCTACATGGGACCAAATTCTGCTGGCTGAGAGAAGGGGACCCCAGACCCTTGCTCAGAGCTCCTTTTTCTTCTGTTCATCTGGGTTCCCACAAACCTCATCTGGGTTCCTCCATTGCCTCAGGTGTGTTAAGGGGATTCAGTGAAACAGCAGCAGAAAATAGGCAGGAGGGTGTGCGTCAACCACAGAACTCAAATACCAAAGATGGGGCACACTGGGTACTGCGGTGAAGTGCTCTCACCCCGCAGCAGGTGGTGAGGGCAGTGTCACACAACCTGTAGGATTAGGGTGACCAGCCAGCCCAGTCTGTGGGGCCCAAGGTCGTTCCTGGATATGAGACTTCCGGAGCTGATGGTGATGCTGGAGGTGATGCTGGAGGTGATGCTGGGGGGTGATGCTGGAGGTGATGCTGGAGGTGATGCTGGAGGTGATGCTTAGGTGATGCTGGGGATGATGCTGGAGGTGATACTTAGGTGATGCTGGAGATGATGGAGGTGACGCTGGGGGTGACGCTGATGCTCTTGCTGGAGGCATCGCTGGTGATGCTGGTCCTGATCTGCAGGTGATGCTGGAGGTGGTGAAGGAGGGGGGCAGGGAGAATCTGACTGTATACAACAGGTGCCTTCTAGCTGTGCGTAACTTTCTCTTTCTTCCCTCTGAAAGCACAAGGCCGAGAAGTAAACCCTTGATGAAGGCACCCTGGAGGGGCCTCCCCAAGTGTCAGGGAGGGCCCTGCAGTGTGCAGAGCTAGGCCGGAGACCTGGTTTCCCTCTGGCCCCACCACAGAGCCTCTCCGGATCTTAGCTTCTCCATCCCTAGAGTGGAGGATAATGCTGGGCCTAACACATCATTCGTTGAGAGCAGTCGACAAGATGACACTGTAGGAAGAGCCCCGAGAGCCATGTCCGGCACACAAGCCCTGATGCGCACTAGCTCTTTCTGTTCTCCAAGGATCCAGACTGAGAGGCCATTTCTAACTGGGAGCCAGCCCAGCTCACATCCCCATGCCAGGTAGGTCCCCCGCCCCTTCGGTGAGGACCCAAACTCCGCAGGGTAGGGACCCATTAGGGTCCCCGTACAAGGTGGGGCTGGGTCTCCAGCCTCCTGGCTCCCCGCTCTGTGCGGGCCTGGCGGGTCCAGGAGCCACTGCCGGGTGGGCGGGCAGCGGGCTCTGCCCCATTTAGCACAGACGCCGTCTGTGTCTCCTGGCCGCCCAGTGGCCGGGGGCGTCTGGACAGCTCCCGCACACAGGCAGCGGCTTGTTCGCCGGGGCGGCCCTGTCTGCAGTGCCTCTCTGTCCCAGCTCTGTCTGTCTGGACTTGGAGAGCCAGAGAAATTTCCACCGCTTGGAGCTGTTTGTTGATCTTTCCAGAGCCCACGAAGGGGCCCTGGGTGGCTCTGCCTGGAGCTTGGGGCTGTGTGGGGACTGACCTCGGTCAGCCAGGTAGCCAGCCCACACTGGGGCCTGCAGAAGAGGCCACAGGCGGGCCGACCCAGGGGTGACAGGGGTGAGGTGTGTGGAGGTCGGACAGCCACCGGGACGCCTTCTCAGCCTTGTGACCTCCTTGGCTCTTGAAGCACACTCCTCCGAAGCGGAGAGAGCCAGGGCACTGCCTCCAGCAGGAACGGGGGGCCCCTTGGGAGAGGCCAGGAGGCCTGGAATGTCTAGCTCACCCCAGCGGCCAGTCAGGCCAGCCCAGAGGTTCTGGCCACTGGCATACCCTGGCCTGACAGCACTGAGCTCCAGACCCCAAGGAGAACCACCCAGCAAGGGGCGGCCAGCGCCAGGTCCGCAGACACTGGGCTGCCATCACTAGCACCGAGAGGTGGACCCCAATCCCGCAGACCCCCATGGGTGGTCTCAGAAGCACTGGGAGCATAGCCAGACATGGGGTGCTTCGTTCATGCCAGGCTCCTGAGGGTCATCCCCAAAGAGCCCGGAGCTGGGGGTAGGGGTGAGTCGTGCCTAAGAAATAATTGACCAGAGAGGCTGGGCCGGCAGCTGTGGCAGCAGTGGAGGGGCCAGCTTGGGGCCAGAGGTCCGCTGCCTGGGGCAATATGATGCATACAGCTGCTCACTGCCGCCCATCGGGGGCTCAGGCTGTCTGCAGAAGGGGGCCCTTTATAAGCGAGCGTCCCAGGAGGCCCATCTGCCTGACAGAGGGTACCTCAGAGTCCAGCCACGACCTGAGCTGTGAAAAAAGAAAGAATAAGCAAAGGATGGAAGGACAGCGAGAAGGAAGACAGCCAGGCGATGCTAAAGATGAAGGATCAGGAAACCGCAGAATTGCCAGCTTGCCAAATCGCGAGAGGAGTGATGGCGACCAGCACAAACATGCGTGTGGTCCACCTCAAAGCCTGTAGGCTCCGTGTCCAGCAAGCAGATTCAGTCTCAGACCCCTAGCTGCCCTGGGACCCTTGCACAGTCAAGTGGAGTTTGGTTGTGTGGCACTCTGGATAGAGCTGGTTATGCTGCAGTAACGTTCATGCGTGCTCCATCTCTCAGTCATGTCTGGCTCTTTGTGACCCCATGGACTGAAGCCCACCAGGCTCTTCTGTCCTTGGGATTCTCCAGGCAAGAACACTGGAGTAGGTAGCCATTCCCTTCTCCAGGAGATCTTGCGAGCCCAGGGATTGAACCCGGGTCTCCTGCGTCTCCTGCATTGACAGGCGGGTTCTTTACCGCTGGGCCACCTGGGAAGTCCATGCTGCAGTATCTGAGCAGCTCGAAAAAATAAAGGCTGATGTCTGATTCACACAACATGTCCATCACGGACCCACCAGGACCTCTGCTGACCAGAGAGCCTTGCTCTCTAATGTGCAAAGAAAGGCCAGAGACCCATCCTCACCGGCCCTGACACCAAGTCCAGGTGCCCCTTCCTGCCCCCGGTCTCAGGCAGCGCACAGCCCTACATAGCCTCAGGTCAGACGAGGGCCCCTCTGTCCAGGAAGGAGGTGCGGGGCTGGGCCCCAAGCGCTGTCTGCCCTGCTGTCC
>NW_011494652.1:2952761-2956803 GCF_000754665.1 Bison bison bison | reverse complement strand
CTGTGGCCCCCCTTGCAGAGGGCAGTGGGAGCCGATTACAGGGAGGAATCCAGCGTGAGGGCCCCAGCTTTCCAACACCCGGGAAAAGCGGACCCCTCACCTAGAGGCCTGCTCTCCGAGGGGCCCGAGTGGCCGGAGGATGGTGGTTTCCGCCCTGGAAAGGCCTGGCTGGGGAAACACCCTGGGACCCCACAGTGGCGCCTGACCTGGGCCCCTCCCATGGCCCACCTGAGGCTGTGCCCAGTGGACGCGGAAAGCTGGTGGACGGAGGCCAGAGGGGCTCAGACCACCAGACGGTGGTCCCTGTGGGACCGAGGCAGTCAACCTCATCTCTGAAACGGCTGCCAGGGCATGAGCTTCCCGTTTGCCCCTCCAGAGAAGACCCTGCTGTGAAGGGTGGGGTGGGGTACCCCAAGGGAGGGCTCCGGGGGTCAGCACTCAGTTAGCAGCTGTGGTTCATGGAGCACGTGGGTGAGCCGGGCTCCATGGAAGGGTTCTCACCTCGCTCCAACCATCCCGTGAAAACAGCCTCCCCATCCCCTTGCCCTTTATTGGCTCCCGCCGGGAAGCAGGCGAGCGGGAGATTCCAGCCAAAGGAGGCCCAGGACGGCCCGTGATTCTCCCAAAGGCGCCCCCACCAGAGCAAAGTTTCCAGGGCTCCAGGTCTGCGCCCTGCCTCCCGCCTGGGGGCCTGGGGGCCACTGCCCAGCCCGTGGCTCCGCGTGGTCCCCAAGCAGAGCTCACGGGCCCTGTGTCCTGAGGGGCCCTTCTGGGCCCTCCCCTGACCCACATGGCTCCACTCCTCCCCAGTGTTGGCAAAGGCACGCGGACGCCCTGACGTCGGAGCTAAAACGGGCTCCGTTTTCACCAGGAAAGGTTTGAGTGTTTCCTTTTTTCCTGCCCTTTATTCATGTACTTCCTGGCATGCAATCAGAGGACATTGTGTGCTGGAGTGGACAACTGCCTTCCAGCGAAAGGAAAACCCAGGAGCGCCCCCTCCCCACCGCACACCACACACACACCAGGAAGAGGTGCCCAGGCTCGGGACCAGCTGGGCAGTGATGGGCACGAGGGGGCGCCGGGCCCCGAAAGCTATCAGGAATTTCAACACGGTGACGGCAGAGCATGAGCCCTGCGTGGGCCGTGTGACGCCAGGTCTGGAAGGCAGCCCTGCCCGGGGGGAGGGGCTGGGACCGTGGGCTGGCCCTTTGCCTCCGGGCCTCTGTTCCCACGGCTGTAAACGGGGGTGTGGCGGGCGGAGGGAGGGCAGCACTGCCCACGGTGTTCCTGGCCCCGGAGTTCACCTGCGTCCCGTCTTGTCCGGGGCTGCAGCTGGGTGGAGTGCTAGCACCCAGGGATGCCCAGGTGCTGGCTTGCCACCCTCACTGAGCTGGAATAACCCCCTAAAAGAGTGGTCCATTGGCTGCAACCATGTTGGGGGGGGCAGGTGCGAGGGCCCCCAGGCTGATCCAGGGAGAGGGGAGGCCACAGCAGGGGGCAGGCATGCGGCCAAGGCCCCCCCCACCTCTCTCGAAGGCTTTGGGGGGGAGCGGGGGGACAGATGAAAGGACAGACAGGGCTTTGGAGCAGGACACGGCTTGAGCTTGTGAATGGAGAATCTTCTCGTTGGTTCATTCATTCATTTGTCATCCATCCATCCATCCGAGGTTCATAGAGCACCTGGTGTGTGCCAGGCCTGTGCTGAGGCCAGAACCCCAGGCAGAGGTGCCCGGAGACCTCTGACGCCAACTGCACCCACCTTCCCCCCGCCCCATGCTGACCCAGCTTCTGTGCCCAGAGGTCAGACCCCCCTGCAGGCACATCCTCTAAGCCTGGCCGTCTGGCATCTGTGTGGGGGATCTGCCTCCTTACCCCGACTCCGTGACCCCTCCTCCAGGCACCGCCCCCCCTCCACCACCACAGCCCACTCCCTGCCTCCGGCTGTGTCCTCTTCTCCCGGCTCCTCAAGTCTCGCTGATGCCTCTGTGGTCTTCCTCCCAGAGCCCTCGCCTTTGGTCTGCTGCAGGCCACGGTCCCCTCCGCAGGACAGGCCGGGGCTGCTCTGGGGACTCTGGCTTTTCCTGCTCCCTCCAGGGCGCCTCCATCGCCAGGACAGAGCCTGGCCCCTCGACAGGGACCTCCCACCACCCGTGGTCTTTTCCTTCCTCTGCTTCGTCTCAAGGAGTCAGTTGGGGTCTCTGAGCACATGGGGTGCCCTTGTGCCTCCTGGCTTTTGCACGTGCTGTTCCTTCACCCTGGAAATATCTCCTCCTTCCTCCCATTTGTAAGTTTCCCTCTACCCCATGGGTAAGCAGGTCAGTGGCTGTGGCCTCCCTGCTCATCTCTGCCCCGGCTCCTCCTCTCACCTTTCCGGTGGTCTCTCTGGTTCTAAAGACTGCGCAGATGTAGAGAACTAAGGACCAGGACCCCAGCACTCAGCACAGTGCTCAGTTACTATGTGTGGAGTGAATGAATGAATGGGCTTTAGCATTCATTTGCTTGCACTTAACTCTGTGACCTTGACCTTTTCCCATCAGACCTCAAATTCCTCATCAGTGCCCCGTGTGCAGCATCAGGCCCCACGTCCCAGGGCCGTGGCATGATGCCATTCTGCTCAGCTCTGATCCCCAGGGTCTGAATCAAGGACGGTGCCACTTTCCTGGAAGAACGGCTGTGTGAGTTGATTTCCTCTTCCGGCGACATGCTTTGCTTCACTCCATATTTTCCTGGCAAACTCTCTCTTGCAGGACATTGTCAGGCAGACTCCAGAATTCATGGGAAATTGCAAAGGGCCAAGATGAGTGAAGCTCTTACACAAGCTGAGGGCTGATGGCAAATTTCAAGGCCAGTAACAGGGCAATAGTATCTCAGTGCAACACTGGCCCAGACAACCCCATCCACCAATGGTTCAGGGAGCCCCACAGGGGCTCATGTGCCAGGCCGAAGGGGCCACGGCAGGCCTTTTCTTTACGTGACTTTGGGTTAATGGGTCCTCCTAAGAGAAGCTGTGTCTTGGCCTTCACCCTGCAACACCCAAATCAGCTCCTGATGGATCCCAGATCTGATGGGACACTTACAGGAAATAGAAAGGAAGGTCTTTATGACGATGGAGCAGGAGATGATTTCTTTTTTTAAAAAGGCTTTTATTTCATATTACAGTATAGCTGATTAACAATGCTGCGATAGCTTCAGGCGGACAGAAAAGGGACTCAGCCATACACATGTGCGTGCATGCTCAGTGCCTTTGGTCATTTCCAACTCTTTGCAACTCTGTGAACCATAGCCCACCAGGCTCCTCTGTCCATGGGACTCTCCAGGCAAGAATACTGGAGTGGGTTGCCATGCCCTCCTCCAGGGGATCTTCCTGACCCAGGGGTCGAACCCACATCTCTTGTGTCTCCTACACTGGCAGGTGAGTTCTCTACCACGAGCACCTCCTGGGACGCCCACCAGCCCTACACACACATGTATCCATTCTCTCCCAAACTGCAGTGATTTCTTAAACAAGACACAGGAAGGCCAGCCATAAGAGGAAATGTTTATAAATTACATTACATGAAGATGATTAAGAATTACCACTGTTCATCAAATGTTTTTCAGTTTAGTTCAGTCACTCAGTCATGTTTGACACTTCGTGACCCCATGGTCTGCAGCACGCCAGGCCTCCCTGTCCATGACCAACTCCCGGAGCTTGCTCAAACTCATGTCCATCGAGTCGGTGATGCCATCCAGCCATCTTGTCCTCTGTCATCCCCTTTTCCTCCTGACTTCAATCTTTACCAGCATCAAGGTCTTTTCCAGTGAATTGGCTCTTCACATCATGTGGCCAAAGTATTGGAGTTTCAGCTTCAGCTTCAGTCCTTTCAGTGAATATTCAGGATTGATTTCCTTAAGGATTGACTCATTTGATCCCTGTGCAGTCCAAGGGACTCTCAAGAGTCTTCTCCAACACCATAGTTCGAAAGCATCAGTTCTTCGGCGCTCAGTCTTCCTTATGGTCCAAATCTCACATCCATACATGACTGCTGGAAAAACTGTACAG
>NW_011494652.1:2950539-2952661 GCF_000754665.1 Bison bison bison | reverse complement strand
GAGAAAAAAAAAATCTGTCACTCTTTCCATTGTTTCCCCATCTATTTGCCATGAAGTGATGGGACCAGATGCCATGATGTTAGTTTTTTGAATGTTGAGTTTTAAGCCAACTTTTTCACTCTCCTCTTTCACCTTCATCAAGAGGATTTTAGTTCCTCTTCATTTTTTGCCATAAGGGTGATCTGCAGATCTGAGGTTACTGATATTTCTCCCAGCAATCTTGATTCCAGTCTGTGCTTTATCCAGTCTGGCATTTCACATGATGTGCTCTGCATATAAGTTAAATAAGCAGGGTGATAATATACAGCTTTGATGCACTCCTTTCCCAACTTTGAACCAGTCCGTGTTCCATGCCCGGTGCTAACTGTTGCTTCTTGACCTGCATACAGGTTTCTCAGGAGGTAGGTAAAGTGGTCTGGTATTCCTATCTCTTTAAGGATTTCCCACAGTTTGTTGTGATCCACACAGTCAAAGGCTTTAGCATAGCCAATGAAACAAAATAGATGGTTTTCTGGAGTTTGGAGTTTTTTTTGCTTTTTCTATGATCCAGTGACTATTGGCAATTTGATCTCTGGTTCCTCTGCCTTTTCTAAATCTGCTTGTCCGTCTTGAGGTTATCAGTTCGTATGTTGTTGAAGCCTAGCTTGGAGGATTTTGAGCCTTACTTTGCCAGCATGTGAAATGAGTGCAATTTTGCGGTAGTTTGAACATGCTCTGGCATTGCCCTTCTTCGGGGTTGGGATAAAAACTGGTCTTTTCCAGTCAGTGTCAGTCATCAACTTCCGGTCACCAATTTACGCTGCTGTTTATGAATGGGTGCCATCCTCTTGGTGGACATCTTCGTCACCCTGCAGAGGTGATTAGCACCTAAGTAAGATAAGAGAGACGTCATGTTGGAGTTGTACTCATTTGTCAAGAATGGGAGCTACTTCTTTGCTGAATGGGGGTAATTGGTTTTGAATCCTGGAATTCCTATGCTTTGAATTTGAATCCAATTTCCTATGCTGTTCACACTAGAACGGCTACAGAACGCTAATGCTAAGTCACTTCAGTTGTGTCCCACTCTTTGTGACCCCATGGACTGTATATAGCCTGCCAGACTCCTCTGTCCTTGGGATTCTCCAGACAAGAATGCTGGAGTGGCTAGCCATGCCCTTCTCCAGGGGATCGAACCCACATCTCTTATGTCACCTGCATTGGCGGGCAGGTTCTTTATTACTAGCGCTACCTGGGAAGCCCCCAAATGCTACACTCTTCAATTTAATCTGCATTGACATTTTCTCCAGCTCGTTCTTAAACGTACAGTTAACAAAGCCATCGGTCATGTATGCCAATTTCCACAGTATAAATACTCCCATGATGGCTGGTAGCAAACTGCCAAAGTGAAGTCACTGAGCAGAATTTGGCAGGCGCGTACAGCTGCACTAGTGTGTATGTCCATCTATGGACCTGAAGACCATATGAGGTCAGAGCATAGGTACTAGTAGAATAATTAGGAAGTGATGAGGTTTGAGCACTATGACAGTGACTTTTTAATCGGTTTTATGTAACCCTGAGCTTGTATAATTTGATTTTCTATCCTGGTCATGGTTAACAGCCAGCTCCTCAAACTCCCAAGAACTTAGTACTCAGCTCTTGGGAGCTGGTGTGAAGGGGGATTAACCCTCTCCTCTCCCTGCTCCCGCCACCCTCCAGGCCTCTGCTACTTCAACACAAGGCAACCATTCAGTCCTATTCTATCTCCTCAAGACGATCTGCTGGGGCTGGGAGGGGAGATGCTGCACCTGCCTCCTCTTATCTCCTGGCTCCACGCCTAAGCTCCTCCCACAAGAAAGTGGGAGCATGCAGGTGACATGCCTCCACCCTGAACTGTCCCACCCCTGGGCCCTGGGGGTCTCTCTTCAGAGGGCATCAGGCCCTGCCCTTCTATGTCTGGGGGTGGCTGGAAAGAGGGGTTTTGTTGACCCCTTCAGCCCTAACATCCCACATAGCATGTGGGAGACAGAGGCAGGCATGTGCCTGGAGGGGGCAGGTCAGGTCAGTGGCCGAGGGCAGAGCCTGAACGTTAGGACGGGTATGAGGGACAAGGGGCAGCAGGGCAGACAGCGAGAGGAGGGAGGGG
>NW_011494652.1:2928605-2950412 GCF_000754665.1 Bison bison bison | reverse complement strand
AGATGTGCAAGGGGAGGGGAAGAGAAGGCCAGGACAGGGAGAGCTGCAGGCCTGTTATTGGCAGAGGGTCAGTCACATGGCCTGAGACTGGACAGAGAGAACGTGGTGGCCCTCATCTAAAGTAGACCAAGCTGCACTCTGGCCAGTCAAGGGCTCCAAGGGTCCCCAGGGCTCATCCTAGAGCTAAATCCCTGGGGGGTGGAGGGCAGAGTGGAGGGTTATCAGGATGCTCGAGACAAGAGGGAGGAGCCAGAAATCAGAGCATGGGGCTGGGGCAGCATGTGGGCAGAGATTCCACCTAGCAACCAAACAGCTCCACCCACCTCAAAGATCCAGCTCCTGCCTGGAGAGCTGGACCCTTGAAGAATCTAAGCAGCAAAGGATGCTGGGAATATCCTGCACAGCCCATCACTGAAGGAGGCCCAGAGAGGGCACACAGCTGAATCTCGTCTCCCAGCCCCTCCTGGCCAACCTGGCCAAGAGACAGGGAGCAGGATCCCAAGCACCCCGGTCCTCCTTCCTGGGCGCCCAAGTGGGGCCAGGACAGGGCCCTCTCGGGAGCTCTAAGAGGCGGCCGGGAGATGCCTGGGGGCCCCGTCGCCTAGCGACCGGCTTCCCGCAGCCCTGGCGGCCCCTTGCTCTGGGCGCTGCCCACTCCTGACACTGGCTCCGAGCACTTTTCACTGCCGTTCTGCATGAATAGGCGCCAGGCCTCCTGCCAACTGTCCCCTCTTAAAAGGCAGCCCCGGCGAAAGGCCTTTTCAAGTGGGATCGTGCAGTGCCACCCAGGCTGGATGGGCATTGTCGGGGGGCCAGGGTCCCAGCTTGGTGGCTGGGGTCAGGGGGCCACACAAAGGATCCTGATGGAAGCTTCATGCAGTCGGCCGCAGCAACCCTGTTTATTAATCTGCAAAACTGGCGCCACCATCTTTAGAGGGGAGCCTGAGTGAAAAGGAGGTCTTTTGAGAAGTGGCCTTTGAAGCTGCAGTCCTAGGATCCTTGTTAAATTGATTTGAAAGGGCAGCAAAACCCCATAGGTAGTCACGTGAAGCCAGAAGCCCCCGGAGCTTGGGTGGAAGTCTGAATGAGGGGGTGCACCCCTGCACAGTAAGGTGGCTGGCCAGGTGTCTCCAGCTGAGGCAGGTGGAAAGATGTGAGTCTTGCTGGGGAAAGGCCTTCAGTATTTCCCAGCATCAGTGGGTTTTCCAATGAGTTGGCTCTTCCCATCAGGTGGCCAAAGTATTGGAGCTTCAGCTTCACCATCAGTCCTTCCAGTGGATATTCAAGGTGCATTTCCTTTAGGATGGACTGGTTTGATTTCCTCACTGTCCAAGGGACTCAAAAGAGTCTTTTCCAGCACCACAAATTTGAAAGCATCAATTCTTTGATGCTCAGGTTTTGTGAAAGTGAAAGTGTCAGTCACTCAGTCGTGTCCGACTCTTTGCAACCCCATGGACTGTAGCCTGCCAGCCTCCTCTGTCTGTGGGATTCTCCAGTCAAGAACACTGGAGTGGGTTGCCATTCCCTTCTCCGGGGGATCTTCCCGACCAGGGATCGAACCCAGGTCTCCTGCATGGCAGGAGATTCTTCACCGTCTGAGCCACCAGGGAAGCCCTCAGCGTCTGTGGAAGGAGGCAACTGGACTTGTGAGTGGCGGCTCTCCGCCCTCCCACCATCTCTGAGTGTCCGGGGCCAGTTCCGGCCCTGTGGCACGGGTGCACCCACGGGCAGGACAGTTCCCCCTGCCCTCGAGCAGTCTGCCAGTTGGCAGAGTCAAGGTGGCATAAGTGATGGAGAAAGCTAAAATTGTAGGGCTCCATAAAGGAGTGGATGAGCTTATGGTGGGCACCCAGTCTGATTTGAGACTGGGGGTGGCCCAAAGAGGGAGGGATGGCCAGGTGCAAAAGTGGGAGTCAGAGAAGTATCCCAGGGTCAGGAAACTCTGTGCAAAGGCCCCGGGGTGCCTGGCTCCGTGGAGGATCTGAAAGGAGGCGTGGGGCTAGAGGGGCTGGGCCTGTACCGTGGATGGAGGGTGGGCTTTCCGGGGGCAATGGGGAACCAGGGATGGAAGACCGCCTGCTTCGGCCCCCATCCTTGGGCCCTGCCCTGCATACCCTTTCCTCCTGCCCAGGCCCCTCCCCCTGCCTGAACCCCGAGCCGTGGGGACAGGCGGAGAGACTCCGGCAGGCCGTCTGCACCGCAGGGCCCGCCCACAGCCTCTGCCCTTCCTCGGGCCTGGGAAACGAGGCCACTTCTGCTCCCAGCCCCCAGAGGGCCTCGGGGGGCCGCCGGGCTCAGGGAGGAAAGTTGTGGGAAACAGCCAGGTCCCCCGGGGCCCTGATGGGATCCTTGCAGCTTCTTGCACCAGATAAAGACTCTGTGCCTCCACTGAGCAGCCCCTGGGAGCAGGGTCAGAGCCCCTCTGCCAGGGGTGGTGGCAGAGCAGGGTGGGGCTGGTCCCTCTGCAAGCCGGGAGTCCTGAGGACATGAGCCCTGAGTTTAGCAGGTCCAAGACCCCCAACCACAAAGCGGGATGTTTCCTGTCAAAGTTCAGCCATTTCGCCCCAGCGGGACGGGCAGGCACAGGGGCTGGGGAGGAGGCTGGCTGGCAGCTGGTGGCACCTGAACAGGCTGACAGGCAGAGTTGGGAAGGGATCTGGGGAGAGGGCTGGGGCCCTCCTCTGCCAGCCTCTGCCATCTGCAGTGCCGGTCCTCACCCCCTCCTCACTGCAGAGAGCAAGCCTCCAGGTGGACAAGGCCCCCGCCCTGACGGACAGGACCTCTCAGAGCAGGTCCCAGAGATGGACAGCAGGGTGGAGGCAGCAGAAACCCCTGCCAGGGTGCCCTGGCTCCTAAGCCCCCCTGTGATAGTCCAGGGAGCCCCCTCCTTCCTCCAGCCCCACCTACAGAGCTCTCCCCAACCCCCAGTCCCGAGGCCCAGAGGCACCGCCTGGCTGAGCACGCACCTCTCCTGCTCCAGAAAAGCCCAACAGAACCAGCCCAGAAAACTCACTTCGAAGGTCAAAGTCATCCAGGGAGCAAAGCGTGCCCCTTGATGACATCTTTCCAGAGCTCTGTGGGGGCCTCAGCCCCCCGGCAGCCTGAAGAGGAGCCCAGGGGTGAGGATAAGCGGGCGCCCCCTGCTCCTCCTCCCTGTGGCCTGAGTGCTCCCTGGACCCCCGGGGGCACGGTTACAGAAGAGACACTCAGGGCATCTCAGCACCTCCTTCACGCCTGCACCCAGGAGCTGGGGGAGGACAGGGGCCCCACGTATACCCGGAGGCCACGCGGACAGAGAAGACATCTCCACTTAGCCTGAGTCTGAGAGCTGAGAGGTCCCCTGGGGTGGGACCCAGCAGGGGAGGGGCTGTGATGGCAGCCAGCCCGAGAAACTGGGACATGGGCCCCTCTCCCTAAGGAGAGGGGAGGAGATGGCCTAGCACCCGAACTTTGGGTCCCGGCACTGAAGTAGTCTGAGTAGGGCGAAGAAATGACACAGAACCCAGCTCGTGTCATAGAGTGCGGCTCTCTGCCCGCTCCGGAGATGATCCGGACCACCCCACCCCCACCTTTTCCATTCACATCACGATTATTTATTGAGCGCCTTTTGTATACCAGACTCTAGGAGTGCTGTGGTGACCAAACTCAGACATGATTCCTTCCCAGGAGGAACTAAATTAAAAATGCAAATGCATAGAAAACACGCACAGTGCTGAGTTCTGCAAAGAGACTGGCTCGTGGTGCTCTGAATGCTGGTCGCAGGTGGAGCTGTCTTGGTGACGAGGTGAGGGAAGGCCCACCCTAAGGATGTGGCCTTAGAGCTCCAGGCTAGAGTGGGAGGCAGAGGGGAGGGCAGAGATGGTCCACGCAAGTCCCCCTCGTGGGGGACCGCGGTTCATCCAGGAAACGGCCCGGAGGGTCAGCGTCTGCGGGGATGGTCAGCATCCACGGGGAGGGTCAGCGTCCGTGGGGAGGTCCGTGGGACCACTTGGGGAAGCAGACTCTAAGGATGCCTTGTTTTTAAGTCGAGGGTGGGGGGATTCCTTGCAGGGCGACCGGAAGGTCACATTTCACAGCCCACAGACGGCCTCAGAGCAGAGTTGACCCATCCACCTGGGTCACGGTGGCCGCACATCCATGCTCCCTCATCGTTCTGATGTGGCCGCCTCGGATGCATCTTAGCATCCCTGCCCTACCTCCCGGGTCCAACCTCAGCACCCCTCCTCAGCACGCCGGCCAGTCCAACCGGCTTCTCCAGCCTCCGTGTTCCCAGGCCTGGCTCAGGGGTGATGGAAAGCACACCCAGGTAAAGAAGAGATGAAGGAAGGCTGGGGGTGCGGGGCAGAGGCAAGGGGGCAAGTCCAGCTGAGGACGGTCAAGGCCGAGGGGCCCACAGAGCTGAAGACTGTGGGGCTGGGACGGCCCGGGGAGCCTCCAGGACCCCTCGGAGGGCACTTGTATCAGAGCACATGGGGAGCCAGGGGGTCCAGTCCCCAAGGGGCTTCCTAGGGGCCAAGAGTGGGGGTGACGTGAGGAGCAGGGAGGGAGCCCAGCACCACCTGCCTTTCATGTGCCCACAGTGGGCACGGCCAGCCCCCCGCTCAGTTCAGATTATTGGGCGAACACGCTTCCCTCCCCCCTCCCACTGCCTGCGTTCCTGAGGCCAGCCTGGGTTTGGTTACCAGGCAGCCAAGGCCCCTGAGGGCACCCACCTCACGAGCTGGCCTGAGTTGGAAACTGCTGATGGGTCCTGGGCTTCGGCAGCAATGAAGCAACTTCCAACCGGCAACTGCTTGGCAGTGGGACGTGGAAACTTCTCACCACCACGGGTGGCCGTGGGGTCCTGAGAACACGCCTGTGGGTCTGTGTGAGCATGTGCGTGAGCGTGTGGGCCGGGGGAGGGAGTGTGTGCGTGCCCCAGAGACCATCCGCGCACCTGAGCGTGTTAGTCTCAGGCGTCCACGTGTGTTCACAAATGGGCACGCCCGAGGCTTCCCCTGCACACACGGGTGTGTGTGATGTTCACCCGGCAGGTCCCGCCGCTGCACGCAGGTACGGGCTGAGCTCACACGCCTGGCACCTGTGTTCGTCGGTCACAGGTGTCTGTGCCTTGGGACCGTCTGTGAGGGATGCACCTCTCTGCATGGATGTACATTCAGCCTCTGACCGTCTGCGCGTTTGTGCCGGGCGTGGGGGGCCAACGAGTCTGTCTGTTGGTGTGCAGATGAGCACACGCGTGCACAAGCATGCTTCCGTGGGATTTCGTGTGTGTGTCTGAGGCGTGTTGACAAGAGTCCCAGCACACAGCATGGGACTCAGCATCCAGGGGAGAAGTAAGAGATGCTGCGAGGTGGATGGATGGGGATGGTCAGAATCTCCAGACAGACAGAACCAATAGGTGTGTGTACAGGAGGAGGTTTATCATAAGGAACTGGCTCATGAGATGACGGAGGCTGACAAGTCCCAAGAGCCCCAGCTGGGAGACTGGAGGCACAGCAGAGTTGGTGGCTTAGCTCCAGTCTGAGTCCAGAAACTTGAGGCCCAGGAGAGCTCACGGTGTGGTTCTAGTCCAGAGGACATCACGCTGGAGATCCAGGAAGAGAGACGGTTCAGCCTGAGGCCGGAGAAGGCTGATGTCCCAGCTCAAGGGCACTCAGGCAGGAGGAGTTCCATCTTACTCACGGGAAACAGCCTTTTGTTCTATTCAGATACCTGGGTCTATATCAACTGATTAGACAAGGCCCATCCAGTCTGGGGCTTCCCTGGTAGCTCAGCTGGTAAAGAATCCACCTGCAATGAAAGAGACTCTGGTTCGATTCCTGGGTCTGGAAGATCCCCTGGAGAAGGGATAGGCTACCCACTGCACGTATTCTTGGGCTTCCCTGGTGGCTCAGGTGGTAAAGAATCTGCCTGCTATGCAGGAGATCTGGGTTTGACCCCTGAGTTGGGAAGATCCCTTGGAGAAGGAAACGGCTGCCCTCCTGGGACACTGAGTGCTGGAACACTCCAGTATTCTGGCCTAGAGAACTGAATGGACTGTATAGTTCATGGGGTTGCAAAGAGTCAGACACGACTGAGCGACTTGCACTTTCAATCTGCTTTACTCAGACGATGGATTCAAATGTTACTCTCATCTAGAAACACCCCTACAGAATAATGTCTAATCAAATGTTTGGGGCCCCTGGAGCCCAGTCAACTTCATACACAAAATTAGCAGTCACAGGTGGAAAAACAATGAATAGGAGATGGATGGCGATGCATGGGTGGATGAGTGGATGGGGAGGTGGGTGGATGAATGAGTAGGGTGGATGCGAGGATTGGTAGGTGATGGAAGATGGGTGGGTGGAAGCAGGGGCGCTGAAAACTCAAAACCCAAGAACATTCTGAGTCCCCATGAAACACTGGCTTGAAACTCCACGTTCAAAAAACTAAGATCATGGCATCCTGTCCCATTATTTCACGGCAAGTAGACAGGGAAAAAAATGGAAACAGTGACAGACTTCATTTTCTTGGGCTCCAAAATCACTGCAGATGGTGACTGCAGCCATGAAATCAAAAGAACCTTGATTCCTGGAAGAAAAGCTGTGATAAACCTAGACAGCGTGTTAAAAGCAACTTTGCTGATAAAGGTTCGTATAGTCAAAGGTACGGTTTTTCCAGCAATCATGTATGGATGTGAGAGTTGGACCATAAAGAAGATTGAGAATGGAAGAATTGAGGCTTTCAAACTGTGGTGCTGGAGAAGGCTTTTGAGAGTCCCTTGGACTGCAAGGAGATCCAACCAGTCCATCCTAAAGGAAATCAATCCTGAACATTCATTCGAAGGACTGATGCTAAAGCTGAAGCTCCAATACTTTGACTACCTGATGTGAAGAGCTGATTCACGGAGAAGACCCTGTAACTGGGAAAGACTGAGGGTGTGGGAGAAGATGGCGACAGAGGATGAGATGGTTGGATGGCATCACTGACTCAACACACACGAGTTTGAGCAAACTCTGGGAGATAGTGAAGGACAGGGGAGTCTGCATGCTGCAGTCCCTGGGGTCTCAGAGTCAGACGCAACTTAGCGACTGAACAACATGACATCCAGCCCTTCCAGGGCCCTGCCCATCAGGACCCTCGAGCTCCACTGAACTCTCTCCAGCTCCTCCACTAGCCCCAAATCCCTTTCACCCTCGGACCTTTGTCTTTCTCTATGAATCTGCCTATTCTAGGGGCTGCATATAAACAGAGACGTCATATCAATGGGATACAATATGTGTCCTTTTGTGTCTGGCTTGTCACTTAGCGTGATGTTTTCAAGGTTCATCCTTGTAGCATACCTCAGAGTTTCAATCCTTTTTACACGTGTGTTAGTTGCTCAGTCGTGTCCAACTCTTTGCGACCCCACGAACTGTAGCCCGCCAGGTTTCTCTGTCCATGGAATGGTCCAGGCAAGAATACTGGAATGGGTTGCCATTCCCTCGTCCAGGGGGTCTTCTCAATCCAGGGATCAAACCCTCATCTCCGGCATTGCAGGCAGAATCTTCACCGTTTGAGCTATAGGGAAGTCATTTTTTATGGCTGAGTATTATTCCACTGTAGGTATCGACAACGTTTCCTTTATCCATTCATCTACTGGTGCACACTTCAATGGTTTCTGCCTTCTGTCTGTTGTGAGTAATGCTGCTGTAGGCACTGATGCACGGATATCCATTATAGAGTCCCAGCATTCTTCAGGGGTATTTACCTAGAAGGGGAACTGCTGGGTCATGCTGCTCAGTAGTTCTGTGTTTAACTTGTTGAGGTAACACTAAACTGCTTTCCACAGTGACTGCATCATTTTATATTCCCACCAGTAGTGCTCAAGGGTTCCAGTTCCTCGGCATCCACACCACAGTTGTTATTCCCCCCACGCTTCTGTTTAATGACAGCCTTCCTAGTGGGTCTGGGGTGGAATCTCATTGCGGTTTCGATTTGTATTTCCCTAATGACTGATGATGATGAGTATCTGTTCTTGGGCTATTGGCCATTTTTAGATCTTCCTTGAAGAAATGTCTATTCAAGTCCTTTGCTCATTTTGCAATTGCGTTTTTGCTGTTGTTGAGTTAAAGGTGTTCTTTAGATATTTGGATATTAAGCCTTCGTCGGAGGACTGATGTGCAAATATTCCTCTCATCATGTAGGTTATCTTTTTACTTTCTTGATTGCAGTAATGTCCTTTGATGCACAAAATTTCTTTAAGACTAATTTATTTATTTTTTCTTCTGTTACCTGTGCTATCGGGGTCATAGCCATAGAACTATTGTGCAATGCAGTGTCATAAATATTTTCCTTGAGTTTTATGTTTTAGCTGTTTAGGGGTCAATCCATTTTGAGTTAATTTTTAAATTTTTTGTTTCATAGTGGAGTATAGCCAATTAACAATGTTGTGATAGTTTCAGGTGGACGGCCAAGGAACTCAGCCATACATACACATGTGCCCACTCTCCCCCAAACCCCCCTCCCATCCAGGCTGCCACGTAACACTGAGCAGAGTTTCCTGTGCTACACAATAGGTCCTTGTTGATGATCCATTTTAAATATAGCAGTGTGTACATGTCCATCCCAAAAGCCCTAATTATCCCTTCCTTCTACAGTTTGAGTTAATTTTTGTCTATACTGTAAGGTAAAAGTTTAATTTCAATCTTTTTTATGTGGATGGCCAGTTTTCCCAGAACTATTTGTTGAAAAGACTGTCCTTTCTTCACTGAGTGTTCTTGGCACACTTGTTGAAAAATCAGCTGACCATGTATGTGAGTGTTCATCTCTGGCTCTATTTTAATCCATTGGTCCATGTGTTTGTCCTATGCTAGTTCCACACTGCATCATTTTAATTTCTATAGCTTTGTAGTAAGTTTTGAAGTTGTTCCCACCCTATGGGAGTTCTTTAACTTCTATTCTTCTTTTTCAAGATTATTTTGACCCTTTGAAGCTCCTTGCAACTTCTATCTATGCCTTTGAGGATTGTCATTTTCATTCTATGAAGAAGTTTCTTGGACTTGCCATAGGAATTATTGTACCTATAGATCACTTAGGGTAACAGAGACATTTTAACAATGTTAAGTCTTTCTATCCATGAACATGGGATGTCTTTTCATTTATTTAGATCTTCTCTCATCTCTTTCAGCAATGTTTTGTGGTTTTCAGCATACAAATCTTTCACTTCCTTTGTTAGATTTATTCTTCCTAAATGTTTTGTTTTTTTTTTAGAAGCAACTGGAAATGGAGTTGCTGAATTTCCTGTTCAGATTTTTGGTTGCTGGTGTGCAGAGCACAGCTGATTTTTGTGTGCTGATATTTTACCCTGCAACTTTGCTGAATTTGTTTGTTTGTTCTAGGAGTTTTCTTGTGGATTCCTTAGGATTTTTTTAGGACATAGGATCATGTCCTTTGTGAACAGATAATTTTATATCTTCCTTGCCAAGTTGGATACCTTCTGTTTATGTATTTTCTTGCCTAACAGTCCTGCCTAGAACTTCTTGTGCCATGTTGAATAAAAATGGTAAAAGCAGATATCCTTGTCTTGTTTCTGATTTTACTGTGACACTTTCATCCTTAACCACTGAGTATGACATTAGCTTTGTCATACTTTTTCCCACTAATATCCTTTATCACATTGAGGTAGTTTTCTCCCTACTCCTAATTTTTCTAGAGTTTTTATCACAACAGGGTGTTGGATTTTGTTAAATATCTCTCTCAGATAACTGAGAAGATCACAAGTAATTTTTTCTTCCTTCTAGTATTGTAATGTCTAACACTGACTGGTTTTCTTATGTTGAACCAACCTTGCCTTCCTGGGGTAAATCCCAATTGGACGGGATATATAATCTTTTTAATATACTGCTGGATTCTAGTTGATAATATTTTGTTAAGAAATTTTGCATCTCTATTCATGAGAGATATTCGTCTGTGGTTTCCTTTCTTTGTAAGGTCCTTATCTGACTTTGGCTTCACAGTAATGCTGACCCTGTACTATAACTTAGGAAGTGTTTCATCCTTTTCAATCTTTTGAAAGAATTTGAGGACTGGTGTTAATTCTTCTCTAAATATTTGATAGAATCTACCTGTGAAGCCATCTGGTCCTGGGTTTTTCTTTGTTGGGAAGTTTTCGATTACTAATATAATCTCTTTACTCATTATAGATCTATTTCGATTTTCTATTTCTTTTTGAGTCAGTTTAGGTATTTTTTGTATTGCAAGTAATTTATCCATTTATTCCAGGTTATCTAGTTCATTGGTATTCATAGTATTAGTTTATAATCCTTTTTATCTCTGTAAGGTTGGTAGAAATATCCCCATTTTCCTTTCTGATTTTACCTATTTGTGTCCTGGTAAATCCACTTTTATTCTGGAGAGAAATAACTTAGACTTTACCCACTGACACCATTGAAAGCACAGTTCTTCCATGAACCAGGCCAAGTGACATTCATGCCCATCAGTTCATTCCCACCTGGGGCCAGCCGTGATTAATTTCCATTTCTATTCTCCCAGCAGGCCCAGTCAGCTCTGCCAGTACTTGCTGAGTGACCTGGGGAAGAGCGTGTTTCCTCTTGACCCCACCTGACCCAGGGAGGCGGGACAGGATGTTTGGATGCCCTGGCCTTCCACGCACGTGCTGTTTCCAAAACGGAGGGGGCTTCATTCCTGGGAGGCCCACCTTACGGGGAAGGGGTGCCACCCCAGATCTGCTTCCAGCCGCCCAGGATCCCCATCGAGCAAATCCTCCCCTAGTGCCCGCCTAGAAAGCCCTACAGTCAAGGCGGGGCGTGTGGGCTCCTTCAAGTGGGAATCTGCCTTCCAGGAGCAGTTGGATCTCCCTGGAACTGACTTGTAGGAACTCTGGGGCCAGGGGAGTGGCAGGAGAGGTGTGGGGGTGGGGAGGCAGAAGGAAATGCTTGCGCTTTCTAGGAATTCTTATATAGTAGTTCAAACCAAAGCGTGGGGACTGGACTTTGGCTTCTAGTGGGGCTAAAAGCCATGTATTTCCAGGCACAGCCTGTGAGTCAGGAGACTCCAGAGTCTGAGGATGACGCCCACGTGTCCCAAGGATCCATCAGTGTCTCTCTTTGCCCAGTCCCCAGCCCCACCATAGCTCCTTAAGTGAGGTTTCACACAGACCCCCATGCAGTGCCCCGGAACAGTGCCTACTCCATATACTAATTTAGTGTGTTATGAAGGCAGCCTTTCAAATTCACGGGGAAGATGGAGCCAGTTAATAAGGGGGCCTAGCGTCTATTAAAGCTGAGTCCCAGTTTCATCCCTGATTCCAGAATAAATTCCTGGAGCTTCTGTCTGCACAGCCCCCTGCCTGGAATCCTGACTCCAGACCATTGCACGGCTTGATGACTTCAGCCAGACCCTTCTCAAATGTCTACTGGAACAAGCCTTCTGCCTCCACATCTGTGGTCCCGCACTGGGCCCCACTGGCTGTCCCCGGCCCAGTTTCCCCCCCACTGTCTGAGCTGATATTATACATCCTTTGTTGGCTGATACTCTCTGACTCCTAAGTTCATTCGCCACTGAATCCCCAGCTCCCAGCAAAGTGAACAATTGAACGAGTCAATGAATGAACACACGGACTCATGAATAGCTGTAAAGTACAGAACCATATGAGAACTCGAAGAAATATCCTGCATAACCCCAGGACTCACCATGGATGTGAATGAGACCACAGCTGTGTGCAACCCCCAAATCCCACCAATTGGTCACAACCTCTCCACCCCAGGCAGAGCCTCTCTCGCGTGTAGATGGATACCCTGGGTGTCTCACACCTGGGCATGAGAGGGTGCTCTCTAGTCCTATCGCTGCAGCTGGTTGTCCGGGTGATGGCCATGTTTTCAAGGCCAAGGCTGAAGCCTTCTGTCCGGGGTGGAGGCCCAGGGTCCACAGCACACATGCAGAATCTGCTGAGCTGTGCTACCTTCTGCAGAGAAACGGTAGGGCAGTCTGGCTCCACAGGCTCTGGCATAGACCCCAGGTGGGATCAGGCATCCACCCACAGCAGGCCCCTCCCCCCAGTGAAGCAGGTACCCACCTGGAAGCTGGGAGTACATCACTGTTGCACTCCCTGAAAAACTCCGCATTCCAGGTGAGGTGTGACTGAGCCCTTGCCACAGAAAAGTGAAATCTACGGTGAACTGATCTCTGGTTGAGAAAGACCTTTCTGAACCTTATTTCAAAAAAAAATCCAAAACAGTAACAATAAAGAAGTTCAAGACATTTGACTGGACACAGCCTCCTTTATATTAAGGAGAGAAACCCAAAACAGAGCCCAGAGATGCTAAGAAATGTTGCAACACACAAAAGACTGACGTAGTCTCCATATACAAAAGACACTCACAAATCAGTAAGATGAACAAGGCATAGATGGCTGGATAAAAGACAAATAGGAATTTCATGCATGAAATACGCATGGTGATAATCCTATAAAAAAAAGGTGCTCATTTTCACTACTGAGCAGAGAAGTAGCCATTGAGACATCCTGATGCCATTTGCAGTCATCAGAGACAAAATAATGTTGCTCTGCTGCGTTGGTGGCCGTAAGTCTCTTACAGCGCCGCTGGGAATGTAATTGCTAGCAGCTTTCTGGAGGACAATTTGGCAACATGTAGCCAGCCTGGCAATCTCGCTCCTAGGAATTCGCCCTGAGAAAACCCTCCCATGTGTGTGCATAGACTTTGGTACCAGGGTGAACATCACGGCAGTACCTGTAATACCTAAAAGCTGGAAACAGCAAAGAACAGGTCATTTATTAAACACTCTGTTCCGTAAAATAGTATTCAGCCATTAAAAATCATGTTTTCAGAGACTGCGTAACAGCATGGGGAAATAATCAGGATCTATTACGTGAAAAATCAGGAGACAGAACTGCAACCACAATCTGACAGTAATTATGCAAAACAAGTAAGTCTGCGTCTGCATAACAGATAGACTGGAGGGAACATGCCAGCAAGTAAACAGAGCTGGCACGGGGACGCCCATCTGGGCTGTTGCGTATTTTCTCCTTTAGAATGCCCTGAATTTTCCAGGTTTCCTGCAATGATCATTAGTAAGTAAAAGGTGGGTGTTTTTTTTTGATTGATGTATAGGTAATCTGAAACTTTGGCGACCTGATATGAAGAACTGACTCATTGGAAAAGACCCTGATGCTGGAAAAGA
This sequence comes from Bison bison bison, assembly GCF_000754665.1. Taxonomy (NCBI): domain Eukaryota; kingdom Metazoa; phylum Chordata; class Mammalia; order Artiodactyla; family Bovidae; genus Bison; species Bison bison. The sequence goes on along the minus strand of NW_011494652.1, from coordinate 2,937,233 downwards.
TTGAAGGCAGGAGGAGAAAGGGAAGAGTGAGGATGAGATGGTTGGACATGACTGAGCTACTGAACTGAACCAATAGTTGGTTTACAATGTATTAGTTTCCGACAAGTGATTCAATTATACACACACATGTGCATATGTATATGTACTCTTGCAGATTCTTTTCCATTATAGATTATTATAAGACATTGAACATAGTTCTCTGTGCTACACAGTAGGTTCCTGTTATCTCTTTTATATATAGCAGTATATATCTGAACTGAACTGAACTGAGTATGCTATCTGTTAATCCCAAATTCCTAATTATTCCCACCTCCTTCTTTTCCCCTTTGGCAACCAGGAAGTTTGTTTTGTATATCTGTGAGTCTGTTTCTGTTTTGTAAGTAAGTTCATTTGTGTCATCTTTAAACTCCACATGAAAGTGGTATCATATGATATTGTTTTTACCTGGCTTACTTCAGTTCAGTTCAGCTCAGTTGCCCAGTTGTGTACAACATTTTGCGACCCACGGACTGTAGCACACTAGGCTCCCTATCCATCACCAACTCCCGGAGCTTGCTAAAACTCATGTTCATTGAGTCGGTGATGCCATCCAACCATCTCATCCTCTGTCATCCCCTTCTCCTCCTGCCTTCAATCTTGCCCAGCCTCAGGGTCTTTTCCAATGAGTCGGTTCTTCGTATTAGGTGGCCAAAGTTTTGGAGTTTCAGCTTCAGCATCAGTCCTTCCAATGAATTTTCAGGATTGATTTCCTTGAGGATTGACTGGTTTGATCTCCTTGCAGTCCAAGGGACTCTCAAGAGTCTTCTCCAACACCACAGTTAAAAAGCATCGATTCTTCAGCGCTCAGCTTTCTTTATAGTCCAACTCTCACATCCATACATGACTGCTCGAAAAACCATAGCCTTGACTAGATGGACTTTTCTTGGCAAAGTAACATCTCTGCTTTTTAATATGCTGTTTAAGCAACCGAGCGACTTCACTTTCACTTTTCACTTTCATGCATTGGAGAAGGAAATGGCAACCCACTCCAGTGTTTTTGCCTGGAAAATCCCAGGGACGGGGGAGCCTGGTGGGCTGCCGTCTATGGGGTTACACAGAGTCGGACACAACTGAAGCAACTTAGCAGCAGCAGCAGCAGCAAGTTGGTCATAGATTTTCTTCCAAGGAGCAAGCGTCTTTTAATTTCATGGCTGCAGTCACCATCTGCAGTGATTTTGGAGCCCCCCAAAAATAAAATCTGACACTATTTCTACTGTTTCCCCATCTATTTCCCATGAAGTGATGGGACCAGATGCCATGATCTTCATTTTTTGAATGTTGAGTTTTAAGCCATCTATTTCACTCTCCTCTTTCACTTTCATCAAGAGGCTCTTAAGTTCCTCTTTGCTTTCTGCCACAAAGGTGGTGTCATCTGCATTTCTGAGGTTATTGATATTTTTCCTGGCAATCTTGATCCCAGCTTGTGCTTCATCCAGCCTGGCATTTCACATGATGTACTCTGCATATAAGTTAAATAAGCACGGTGACAATATACAACCTTGATATACTCCTTTCCCAATTTGGAACCAGTCTGTTGTTCCATGTCTGGTTCTAACTGTTGTTTCTTGACCTGCATACAGATTTCTCAGGAGGCAGGTAAGGTGGTCTGTTATTCCCGTCTCATGAAGAATTTTCCACAGTTTGTTGTGATCTACACAAAGACTTTGGCATAATCAATAGAGCAGAAGTAGATGTTTTCTGGAACTCTCTTGCTTTTTCTATGATCCAACGAATGTTGGCAATTTGATTTCTGGTCCCTCTGCCTTTTCCAAATCCAACTTGAACATCTGGAAATTCACAGTTCATGTACTGTTGAAGCCTGGCTTGGAGAATTTTGAGTGTTACTTTACTAGTGTGTGAGATGAGTGCAATTGTGCAGTAGTTTGAGCATTCTTTGGCATTGCCTTTCTTTGGGATTGAAATGAAAACTGACCTTTTCCAGTGCTGTGGCCACTGCTGAATTTTCCAAATTTGCTGGCATATTGAGTGTGGCACTTTCACAGCATCATCTTTTAAGATTTGAAATAGCTCAACTGGAATTCCATCACCTCCACTAGCTTTGTTTGTAGTGATGCTTTGTAAGGCCAATTGACTTCACATTCCAAGATGTCTGGCTCTAGGTGAGTGATCACACCATCATGGTTATCTGGGTCATGAAGATCTTTTTTGTATAGTTCTTCTGTATATTCTTGCCACCTTTTCTCTTTTTTTAAAAAAATTAATCTATTTATTTTAATTAGAGGCTAATTACAATATTGTAGTGATTTTTGCCATACATTGACATGAATCAGCCATGGGTGTACATGTGTCCCCCATCCTGAAACCCCCTCCCACCTCCCTTCCCATCCCATCCCTCAGGGTCATCACAGTGTACCAGCTTTGAGTGCCCTGTTTCATGCATTGAACTTGGACCGGTGATCTAGTTCATGTATGGTAATATACATGTTTCAATGCTATTCTTGCAAATCGTCCCACCTTCGCCTTCTCCCACAGAGTCCAAAAGACTGTTGTTTATATCTGTGTCTCTTTTGCTGCCTTGCAAATAGGGTCATCATTGCCATCTTTCTAAATTCCATATATATATATATATGTTAATATACTGTATTGATGTTTTTCTTTCTGACTTACTTCACTCTGTATAATAGGCTCCAGTTTCATCTACCTCATTAGAACTGATTCAAATGTGTTCTTTTTAATTGCTGAGTAATACTCCATTGTGAATATATACCACAGCTTTCTCGTCCATTTGTCTGCTGATGGACGTCTGGGTTGCTTCCATGTCCTGGCTATTGTAAACAGTGCTGCGATGAACATTGGGGTACACGTGTCTCTTTCAGTTCTGGTTTCCTCTGTGTGCATGCCCAGCAGTGGGATTGCTGGGTCGTATGGCAGTTCTATTTCCAGTTTTTTAAGGAGTCTCTACACTGTTCTCTATAGTGGCTGTACTAGTTTGCAATCCCACCAACAGTGTAAGAGGATTCCCTTTTCTCCACACCCTCTCCAGCATTTAATTTTTGTAGACTTTTTAACAGCAGCCATTCTGAACAGCGTGAGATGGTACCTCATTGTGGTTTTGATTTGCATTTCTCTGATAATGAGCGATGTTGAGCATCTTCTCATGTGTTTGTTAGCCATCTGTATGTCTTCTTTGGAGAAATGTCTGTTTCATTCTTTGGCCCATTTTTTGATTGGGTCATTTATTTTTCTGGTATTGAGCTACATGAGCTGCTTGTATATTTTTGAGATTAATTCTTTGTCAGTTGCTTCATTTGCTATTATTTTTTCCCATTCTGAAAGCTGTCTTTTCACCTCACTTATAGTTTCCTTCATTGTGCAAAAGCTTTTAAGGTTAATTAGGTTCCATTTGTTAATTTTTGCTTTTATTCCCATTACTCTGAAAAGTGGGTCATAGAGGATCCTGCTGTGATAAATGTCAGAGAATGTTTTGCCTGTTTTCCTCTAAGGGTTTTATAGTTTCTTGTCTTACGTTTAGATTAATACATTTTGAGTTTATTTTTGTGTATGGTGTTAGAAAGTGTTCTAGTTTCATTCTTTTACAGGTGGTTGACCAGTTTTCCCAGCACCACTTGTTAAAGAGTCTTTCTCCATTGTATATTTTTGCCTCCTTTGTCGAAGATAAGGTGTTCATAGGATTTATCTCTGGGCTTTCTATTTTGTTCCATTGATCTATATTTCTGTCTTTGTGCCAGTACCATACTGTCTTGATGACTATAGCTTTGTAGTCAGGCAGGTTGATAGTCTGAAGTCAGGCAGGTTGATTCCTCCAGTTCCATTCTTCTTTCTCAAGATTGCTTTGGCTATTTGAGGTTTTTTGTATGTCCATATAAATTGTGAAATTATTTGTTCTAGTTCTGTGAAAAATACCATTGGTAGCTTGATAGGGATTGCATTGAATCTATAGATTGCTTTGGGTAGTATACTCACTTTCACTATATTGATTCTTCTGATCCATGAACATGATATATTTCTCCATCTATATGTGTCCTCTTTGATTTCTTTCATCAGTATTTTATAGTTTTCTATATATAGGTCTTTTGTTTCTTTTCATTGCAATGGTGAATGGAATTGTTTCCTTAATTTCTCTTTCTGTTTTCTCATTGTTAGTGTATAGGAATGCAAGGGATTTCTGTGTGTTAATTTCATATCCTGCAACTTTACTATATTCATTGATTACCTCTAGGAATTTTCTGGTGGTGTCTTTAGGGTTTTCTATGTAGAGGATCATGTCATCTGCAAACAGTGAGAGTTTTACCTCTCTTTTCCAATCTGGATTCATTTTATTTCTTTTGCTTCTCTGATTGCTGTTGCCACCTCTTCTTAATATCTTCTGCTTCTGTTAGGTTCATACCATTTCTGTTCTTTATTGTGCCCATCTTTGCATGAAATTTTCCCTTGGTATCTCTAATTTTCTTGAAGATATCTCTAGTCTTTCCCATTCTATTGTTTTCCTCTATTTCTTTGCACTGATCCCTGAGGAAGGCTTTCTTATCTCCCTTGCTATTCTTTGGAACTCTGCATTCAAATGGATATATCTTTCCTTTTCTCCTTTGACTTTTGCTTCTCTTCTTTGCTCAACTATTTGTAAGCCCTCCTCAGACAATCATTTTGCCTTTTTGCATTTGTTTTTTGGGGGAATGGTCTTGATCACTGCCTCCTGAACAATCATGAACCTCCATCCATAGTTCTTCAGGCAGTCTCTATCAGATCTAATCCCTTGAATCTATTTCTCACTTCCACTGTATAATCCTAAGAGAATTGACTTAGGTCCTACCTGAATGGTTTAGTGGTTTTCCCTACCTTCTTCAATTTAAGTCTGAATTTGGCAATAAGGAGTTCATGATCTGAGCCACAGTCAGCTAGTCTTGTTTCTGCTGACTGTATAGAGCTTCTCCATATTTGGCTGCAAAGAATATAATCAATCTGATTTTGGTATTGACCATCTGGTGATGTCCATGTGTAGAGTCTTCTCTTGTGTTGGGTTGGAAGAGGGTGTTTGCTACACCAGTGTGTTCTCTTGGGAAGGCTATGTTAGCCTTTACCATGCTTCATTTTGTACTTCAAGGCCAAATTTATCTGTTACTCCAGGTATCTCTTGACTTCCTACTTTTTCATTCCAGTCCCCTATGATGAAAAGGACATCTTTTTAGGGTGTTAGTTCTAGAAGGTCTCGTAGATCTTCATAGAACCATTCAACTTCAGCTTCTTCAGTGTTACTGGTCAGGGAATAGACTTGGATTACTATGATATTGAATGATTTGCCTTGGAAACAAACAGAGATCATTCTGTCTTTTTTGAGATTGCACCCAAGTACTGCATTTTGGACTCTTTTGTTGACTATGGGGGCTACTCCATTTCTTCTAAGGGATTCTTGCTCACAGTAGTAGATATAATGGTCATCAGAATTAAATTCGCCCTTCCAGTCCATTTTAATTCACTGATTCCTAAAATGTCGATGTTCACTCTTGCCATCTCTTGTTTGACCACTTCTAATTTACCTTGATTCATGGACCTAACATTCCAGGTTTCTATGGAATATGGCTCTTTAGGGCATTGGACTTTACTTCCATCACCTGTCACATCCACAACTGGGCATTGTTTTTGCTTTGGCTCTGTCTCCTCATTCTCTCTGAAGTTATTTCTCCACTCTTCTCCAGTAGCATATTGGGCACCTACCAGCTTGGGGAGTTCGTCTTCCAGTATCATATCTTTTTGCCTTTTCATACTGTTCATGGGGTTCTCAAGGCAAGAATACTGAAGTGGTTTGCCATTCCCTTCTCCAGTGGACCATGTTTTGTCAGAACTCTCCACCATGACCCATCCGTCTTGGGTGGCCCTACACAGTATGGCTCATAGTTTCATTGAGTTAGACAAGGCTGTGGTCCATGTGATGAGTTTGATTAGTTTTCTGTGACTTACTTCATTTAGGATGATAATCTTTAGGTCCGTCCATATTGCTACAAATGGTATAATTTCATCCTTTTTTATGACTGAATAGCAGTCCATTGTACATGTATACCACATCTTTATCCATTCATCTGTCAGTGGGCACTTACATTGCTTCCTTCCACATCTTAGCTGTTGTAAATGGCGCTGTAATGAACATTGGGGTGCATGTATCTTTTCCAATTAGTTTTCTCCAGATAATGCCCCCAAAGTGTGTTTTAATTGACTTATCAAAAGCTGTTTAACCACACAGGGCAGTGACGTCATATGACATTTGGTGAAATAAACATTATGTTAACGCAATAGACTGATCAATAGCTAGATCGATAGGTTAAGTCTGTATGGATTATCAAATCATTTCAATCTCCTTCATGATTCATGTATGTATGTCCCAGATTTTCTACATTAAGATGTGTTACTTTTATAATCATTTAAAGAGGTTATTTTTTTTAATTTATTTATTTTAATTGGAGGCTAATTACTTTATAATATTGTGGTGGTTTTTGCCGTATATTGACATGAATCAGCCATGGGTGTACATGTGTTCCCCATCCTGAACCCCCTCCCACCTCCCTCCCCATCCCATCCCTCAGGGTCATCCCAGTGCATGTTTGATGCATGAGGCAGGGTGCTCAGGGCTGGTACACTGGGATAACAAGGAGGTTATTTTTTAAGTAATTTAAAAAAATTTTTTGGCTGTTCTGTACAACATATGGAGTCCTAGTTCCCCAACCAGGGATCAGATCTGCACCCCAGTGGACTGTACCCCTCCAGCTTCCTCTGTCCTTGGGATGTTTCAAGCAAGAACACTGGAGTGGGTTGCTATTTCCTCCTCCAGGAGATTCTCCTCGCTCTGGAATCAAACCGGTGTCTCCTGTGTCTTCTGCATAGCAGGCCAATTCTTTACCCACTGAGCCCCAGGGTCCCCTGCAGTGGTAGCATAAATTCCTAATCACTGGACCTCCAGGGAAGGCCCAGAGAAGCTATTTTTAATAAAGGAGGCACTGGCTGAATTCATAAAGAACACTGTGGTGCCACATTAAGAGTCCACCAGACAGGAATTTTTACTGTTTTGAAAAATGCAGAAACCCTTCTATAGGTGTCAACATACACAATTTGCAAAACTTTTAACCCAGAAATCCCACCTCAAAAACCCAGAATTTGCCCTACAGAGCAGTTCCCATAAATGTAAAGGGTTGTGTCCAAGGTTGCTCCACACGGGCGTTTATAATGGGAAGATTGGAAACTACATTCATCTCTGCCAACAAGAGCGTCATTAATAGGATGACGATACAACCAGGCAATGGATGCTCTGAGCATTAAAACAATGATGCCAATCTTTGCTTACTTATTGACATGCACAGATGCCTCTGCTGTACCAGTTTGTGGGGAAACAGGTTACAGAAAAAAAAAAAAAAACGTGGCTAGAACAACCCCATCTTTAAACAGGCTATCTGTCTGCAAGGGCAATTGGGGATATTTTTTAAAGACTTATTTCTAGGGGGGCGGGTGACCCTTTAAGGTGTGTTTGCTTCTTCTATTGCTTTTTACAATGAGCTCTGATCATTTTCTAAATGAGACTACTTTAAGACAAAGTTTATTTGAAAACAAATGAAATCTATGATTCAATTAAATTTAGATGCAACAGATAATTCAGAGATGCTTTTAGGGGGATCAAGTGAGAAACAGAGAAAGGGACTTGTAGCCCTCCAGGCGGTGATGTGGGTTCAGCCGCGCCCAGTGGGGACCAGCGGCTCCCGGCACAGTGACAATGTGGAGGGCCAGCAAGGGGGATGTGAGTAGTCCAAGGCCAGGCCTCAGTCAGCGCCTGAGCTGGGGTCTGGACCCTGCTTGGCTGGGAGTCCAGCGCCCCCTCAACCTTACAGCGCCAGCTCTGACAAAGCCAAGCCACCCAGCCAAACACCTGCACGGTCTTACCTGGGCTCTAAGACTGGCCCCCGAGGTGACGTCAGGAATTCGCACCCGGACAAAGGAGCACTGCCTTTTTTTTAAGTGCTCTGTAATTCAGACTTCCGTTGCCTGCACTCCATGTTCCCCCAAATCCACTTAACCAGAGAAAAGGGGGGTCAACCCTAAGGACCAGGAGGAAGCCTATGAACCACTGAGCCTGGCACAGCGTTGGTGCTCAGGAAACACTGCGGATGGAGCCCTGAGCAAGCCTTCCTGGACCGGTCCACTCGCCCTGGTGGCCTCTGCCTGCTTCCTCGGGTCTTATGCAATTATGGCTTCGGCCTGCCTCTCATCTCTCTCTTTTGATCTCGCTGTCCCTGTCTCTCTTGCACACACACACACATAATCATCCACTTATTCACGTGGTGGGAAGAAGCACAGACCCTCGACTGCCCCTGCCTGTTTTCCTTAGCAATGTGAATTTCAGCAAATCATTCACGACCCCCTCAAATTCAAGGTAGATTGTTTCAAAAGCAACAGGGAGCACAACTGGACAGTCTGCTCACACTGCACCCCGAGCTTGGACCCACATGGGATGGGAGGTGGGTGCCTTGAACAGATTGACTGGGTGGGTGCTGACCTTGAAGGCAGCAGCCCCACCTCCGTGGGTTCACATGCAGCCCAGGGACCAGGCTTCACAGTGATGCACTCCTC
>NW_011494652.1:2928269-2928505 GCF_000754665.1 Bison bison bison | reverse complement strand
CAGTGATGCACTCCTCCAGTCATCCTAGGCCTTCCCTGACATCCGGGGTGCCCGGTCCTAGGAGACCCGAGGAGCCACTGGGAGGAGGAAATCTGAGGCCCCCACGTCCTGCTCCAGGACCAGCTGGCCTTGAAGATTCCAGAACTTTCCGCAGTGGCTGACCAGCCATGGGGCAGGAAGCGGAAGGTGCCGAAATAGAAATGCACAGTCCGGCAGCAGCTCTTTGGCCGTGTAAG
>NW_011494652.1:2924670-2927744 GCF_000754665.1 Bison bison bison | reverse complement strand
GGGGAGCTGAGTGGCCAAGGAGAATATGTGGGGAAAGCCAGGGAAAGTGGAGCCTGGCGCCTCGGAGCCAGCTCCCCTAGCCCTCTTCCACACCTTGTGACCCCGCTTCCCCGACAGGAATCCATAACCCATGGTGACCGCTTCCTCCTGGGGCTGTATGAGGCAAGGGCCAAGGCTTTGCACAGAGATGACCACTCGCCTCCATGGCCACCCAAGAGGCACGTGCAGAGGGAAACCGAGGCCCAGGGAGGTACCAGAATAGAACCCAGGTCTGCCCGCGCCCAAGTCTATAGCCCCTTGGCCCCTCAAAGATCCTGCCCTGACCACGGCTGCCCAGGGCCCCAGGGGTTGGGGCATCTGACGTCTGATCACACCCTTACTCCCTAACCCCCGACTGGACTGGGGCGACCTCAGAGCCCTTGTGAGATCCATAAGTGCTTGGGTAATGGTGATGCTGGGCCAGGCCCCAGATTTAGCTCAAAAGGCTGGGCCAGACTCGGGGTGTCCAGTCTAGCCCCCCCGGGGCCTACAGCCTCTTGGTGGTTTGATTTCCCCTGGGCCTTATTGGTTAAGCCCACTCACTCAGGGCAGCTTCCCCCAGTCCCCCTCATCCCCTCTGCTCCCCTCTGAACTTGCTGTTTTCACAGGAGACAGGAAGACAGAGGGTCCTGCCTCCCACCCCTCCACCCAAGAGCATGGCCAAGAGACCTGGCCAAGGAGGGCCTGGAGTTGTGGGCCAAGGATGTCTTCTGGGGACCCCGACACCTGCCTTCCTTTCTGCCCCTCACCCAGGCCCAGGAAGGGGGGGATGAAGCCCCCACATGTGACCCCGGGAAGTCCCATCCCTCCTCCTGTCCAGAGTGAGGCAGCTTTACTGACAGGGCTGCAGGAACCGGGAGCTGGTGTACAGAGGATATGGGGAGGCAGTGCTTTTTGCCCACCCTGTTCCTGCTGCATGGCCCACAGAAGGCCCTGCTGTGGCTGGATTGTGCTGGTCACGTAGGGACAGCAGTGGGTCTGGAAGAAGCCCCGTCTGGCTGGCCCTGCCCAAGTCTCCATGTAGAAGCTCCTGCAGAATAAGAGGGGCCTGGATTTCAGAACTCCAACTGTGGACGGTAATTGCAGCCATGAAATTAAAAGACGCTTGCTCCTTGGAAGGAAAGCTCTGACAAACCTAGACAGCGTATTGAAAAGCAGAGTCATCACTTTGAGGACAAAGGTCCATATATTCAAAGCTATGGTTTTTCTAATAGTCATGTATGGACGTGAGAGTTGGACCATAAAGAGAGCTGAGCGTTGAAGAATCAATGCTTTTGAACTGTGGTGTTGGAGAAGACTCTTGAGAGTCCCTTGGATAGCAAGGAGGTCAAACCAGTCAATCCTACAGGAAATCAACTCTGAATATTCATTGGAAGGACTCATGCTGAAGCTCCAATACTTTGGCCACCTGATGCGAAGAGACGAGTTATTGGAAAAGACCCTGATGCTGGGAGAGATTGAAGGCAGGAGGAGAAGGGGGTGACAGAGGATGAGATGGTGGGATGGCATCACTGACTCAATTGAAGTGAGTTTGAACAAGCTTGGGGAGATGGTGCAGGATGGGAAAGCCTGGCGCGCTGCAGTCTATGATCTCGTACAGAGTCAGACATGACTTAGCGACTGAGCAACAACAGCAACAACAGTGGTGTCAATATTAGGGCTCAAACCCCAGCTCTGCCCCTTATTCCACTCACCGGTTGTGTGGCTTCAGACAACCGAAGCAGTTTCTCTGAACCTCCATTTCCTGCTCTGTGAGAGGCATGAACACCTGCCTGTCTCTGAAGCTGGCTGGAGGCTCCAGTGTTGGGTGAAGGCGAAGACGTGAAGGCTCTCATAAGGCAGATTGCTGCCTCACTCCAGGCTTTGTGTGACCGCTGTCCCTGTGCTTCAGCACAGCGGCCCCTGCTCAGCAGCCCTCCAGCCAGCAGCCTTTAATAACCGTCAGGGCTGGCAGTGCAGTTTCAGCTTCGCCCTTTGTCCCATGCTTCCTTGCGGGCTACTCACCTGCGAGGTCACAGCAACCTTCCAGGTAGCCACCCCGCCACCCTGGACAACTTGAGTCCGTGGTGGGTGCTCGTCCGCGGACATGGAATGAATGGATGAGTGAGTGAGCTGCAGTCAGTCCTCTAGACCCAGGGTGTGGAAGACGGTGTGGGGGGACATACCTTGAGGGGGGAGAAGTAAGGTCTGGCACAGCTGCACAGTGCCCTCATGGCTGGCATCCTGGGGAAAGTCACAGCCTCTCCCAGCCCCAGGCTCGCTCCACACGGCTCTTGGAGTCCAGACCCCACATACCCCCCAGGGGTGCCAGCGGGACGTGCAGCCAGCTCGGCTTGTGAATGGGACCACAGGGACCTTCTTTTCTTGCATTCTCACATCAAGAACAGGCTTCCCTGGTGGCTCAGTGGGAAAGAATCTGTCTGCCAATGCAGGAGATGTGGGTTCCATCCCTGGTTCGGGAAGATCCCCTGGAGAAGGAAATGGCCATTCACTCCAGCATTCTTGCCTGGGGAATCCCATGGACGGAGGAGCCTGGCGTCACAAACAGTCAGACACGACCTAGTGACTAAACAAAGCCACCTCAAGAACGCACATGGAGCCCTAGAAATGCTGCTGGGTTCAAGCTCGCACACGGCCGCCAGCAGGGCCAGGCAGGCAGGGACTCCTGCCTCCCCAGGAGGTGAGCTGGCTGGCGGACCCTGTGAGTAGGGGCGGGCGCTGCCCTCTGTGGTAAGTAGAGTCCCCCCCTCACCCCAGCTTTCAGCACAGAGCCACCCCCCCCCGAGGCCTTCAGGGAGACAGAGAGCCACCCTGCCTTGAGAGGACTGGTGGAGGGGTCTCTGAGGCAGAGACCACAGTGGGGCACCCCCTCCTTAATTTCCCTCTTGGCTATGAGCTAGTGTGGAGTGGCAGGGCTGAAACCCACCCTCCCGGTGGGGGGCAGACAGAACCCTGGCCCTTTGCATGCAGCAATCTGCTCCGGGGTGGGTGGGTGGGCTATTGGGGCAGGGCTGGGTGAGGGGCAGTGCAGTTAT
>NW_011494652.1:2923396-2924570 GCF_000754665.1 Bison bison bison | reverse complement strand
GTCTCCACTGCTGGACTCCCACGGGCCCACTCCAGATGTGACGCTGCGGACACCCTCCCCGCCAGGTGGCCGGCAGTGACGGCAGCAGGCATCGGACAGGTGGGGCCTCCTGGGGGCCTGGTCACCCTCCTTTAAGGACCATTGTTTCTCAGCCGTGACCAGCATGCCCCTCTTCCCCACTCGCTCCAGGAAGTCAAGGGTCCTTTCTCCATGGGCTTTCCAGACAGTTCCTGGTGGTTCAGTCTTTAAGTCGTGCCTGACTCCTGTGAGCCCATGGACTGTAGCCCACCAGGCTCCTCTGTCCACAGGATTCTTCAGGCAAGGATACTGGAGTGGGCTGCCATTTCCTTCTCCAGGGGATCTTCCCGACCCAGGAATCGAATCCAGTTCTCCTGCATTGAAGGCAGATTCTGATGAGCCCCTAGAGGAGACGGAATTTATCATCTTCTTAGGACGCCCAGATCAAGGCCTATTTTTTCCCCCAAGTCGATCACATGGTCTTTCCAAATTAGGGGCCAAGCTCAGATTCCCTGAATGTATTTTTTCACTCAGGAAGGCTGAAAAATAGAAATAAGAAATTAAAAAATAATAAGAACATGACGTGTCTTTTAAAGCAGACCCTGCTTTTCCACCCATCAGGGAAAAGCGAGCTGACGCTGTCCTGAAGTGATGCTGTTCTTTCCCCTCAGTTGATTGTGCGCAGGAATGCGAGGCAGCCTTCAGCATCCAGAGGCAGGAAGGGTGTAGGAAAAGTTCAAAATTAGCATTTCCCCAGACTCCCTTTCAGATTCAAGGGCCGAAAACCGGCAGGCTCCAACTGAGCTGCCTTTCCCTTCTCGGGAATCTTGCGGGTTTTATTAGCACAAGTTCCCTCTTTATGGCCTGGTTTTCCTGTAAAACCAACAAATTAAAAAAGAACAGGATTTGATTTCACCTTGGCCAGGCCCCCCGAGGGTCTGGGCCTGAGCAGGACCCTCTTAGCTCTCTCCCAGCCCCCTCCTCTGGGGCCCAGCTTCTCTGGGGTCCACAGCCCTGATCAATGCATGTGCTTGAGAAAAAAGTGAATGAATGAATGAAGTCCATTGCAGGCGATGGGCAGAACCTGCCTCCACTGGGTGATTATGATTTGTGTGTGTGTGTGTGTGTGTGTGCGCACGCGCGTGCGCACGCTCAA
>NW_011494652.1:2914580-2923296 GCF_000754665.1 Bison bison bison | reverse complement strand
TGTGTGCGCATGCTCAGTCACTCAGTCATGTTGGACTCTCTGCGACCCCATGGACTGTAGCCCACTAGACTCCTCCGTCCACAGGATTTCCCAGGCAAGACTACTGGAGTGGGTTGCCATTTCCTTCTCCAGGGAATATTCCAGACCCGGGAAGTGAACCCTCATCTCTTGCATCTCCTGCATTGACAGGCGGATTCTTTTACCACTGGGACACCTGGCTTCATTAAGACGGAACTTCGACGCTTTCTCTGCACCCACCGCCCAGGACGGGCCACTTACTGCCTGGCCACCACCCGCCTCTGAGCCCCAGACAGAAGGGCCTCTCAGCGTCCTGTGCGTTTCCCCATAGGTGAGCCAGCAACGGGAAACTTGCTCCTGATCAGGGCAAACTTCAAAATTGGAATTCACAGGAAGGGGCTTTGGGTGACGTCACTGGTGGCCGAGGCACAGTTGGGCACACAAGGCAGGCTTTTCACGAGTGGCTGCCGGGGTGGCACGTCCCCAGGGCCCACCTGCAGACCTAGGCAGGGCCGGCCGTCGGGCAGGAAGGCGGCCCTAGCAGGGCCTGGGGACAGCGCAGGAGTCAGGCAGCAGAGCCATCCACGGCATGGATTTGGCAGGGCACAGATACCCTGAAAGCCTGGGCCCTGCTGGAATTCTCCTAGGAGCACACCTGCCTGTCTCTGGGGACCTGGGTCACTTTTGCTTCTGCCCAGGAGAGGAGCTGGGGATGGGGGAACTTGCAGCTGAGATGACAAGCTTGAACTGTCCTATCTCCTTGCCATGGTCCCAGGACGCTCTGCATCACCTAGTATGGCCGCTGCTGGCCAGGGGTGGCCCCTGAGCATCTGAAACGTAGCTGGCCCGCGCTGAGACATGCTGGGAAAGCAGAACAGGCACCAGAGTTTGAAGGTGTGGTCAGAAAGAAGGACTGCAAAGTGTTTCATCAGTAACCGCAGTAGTGATTACAGGCTGCAATGATGGGATGAATTGTTGCTGCTTTTGTTCAGTCACTCAGTTGTGTCCGACTCTCTGCAACCCCGGGGACTGCAGCACACCAGGCTCCTCTTCTTTCACCAACTCCCAGAGCTTGCTCCAGTTCATGTCCATTGAGATACTGATGCCACCAACCATCTTGCCCTCTGCCGTCCCCTTCTCCTCCTGCCTTCAATCTTTCTCAGCATCAGGGTTTTTCCCAATAATTCGACTCTTCACATCAGGTGGCCAAAGTATTGGAGATTCAGCATTAGTTCTTCCAATGAATATTCAGGATTGATTTCCTTTAGGATTGATTAGTTTGATCTCCTTGCAGTCCGAGGGACTGGAGTCTTCTCTCGCACCACAATTCAAAAGCATCAGTTCTTCAGTACTCAGCCTTCTTTATGGTCAGACTCTTGGGACCATTCATGACTACTGGAAAAATCATAGTTTTGACTAGATGGGTCTGTGTTGGCAAAGTGATGTCTCTGCTTCTTAATACGCTGTGTAGTTATGTCACAGCTTTCCTTCCAAGGAGCAAATATCTTTTAATTTCGTGGCTGCATATATTGAGTTAAATAAAGTATATTATTAAAATGCATTTCTCCTACTCCTTTTTTCAGTGTGGCCACTGGAAGGCTTGAAATGATATATGAGGGTGGCATAATCTTCCTATTGCAAATGTGGTCCCAGGGAAGCTGGACTAAAGTTTGGAGAGGTGGTGGGAACAACTTCTGAGGTCCTCTCACCCTGCCAGCCAGAGCAGAATCCCCCTCACCACTCTGAGAAGTGCTGTTCACCTCAGTGTGAGGTGCCTCATGTGTTCAGAGACCCAAGTGTCCCTTCCAACCTGTGGGCTTTGTTTTGTCCTAACGTGTCCTCCAGATATCCATGGGCTGTGAGGCACCCTGACACACGCAGGTTAATCACAGGATGTCCAGAGGAAGTTTCTCCCCCGGGCATGGCAGACAGTGGTCCAGCCTAGGGCTCTTGAGGCTACTGGGCTGTGAGAGGTTGACCATCTGGATATCTGGGGTGGGGGCGGTCCCTTGTATCCTACTCACAGATTCATGCTGTTTCATGTGGGCACTACTGGTTCTCACAGAGCCCTTGGGCACGGGCTTGGCTTTATTCCCATTTCACAGAGGGGGACACTAAGGCACAGAGCAGTCCAGCATCCCAGGACCCCAGGGTTGTGCAGGTCAACTCCACACTGTCCCTCTTGACAATCTCTGCCAGGAAAGGGTCACTGCTTGCCTTTAAGTGAAACTGTTAGTTGCTCAGTCATGTCTGACTATTTGTGACCCCATGGCCTGTAGCCCCTCAGGCCCCTCTGTGGGATTCTCCAGGCAAGAATACTGACGTGAGTTGCCATGCCCTTCTCCAGAGGATCTTTCTGACCCAGGGATAGAACCTGAGTCTCCTGTATTGCCGGCAGATTCTTTACCAACTGAGTCACCTGAGAAGCCTTGCAGGGGCTTCAGAGACATCTGTCAAGTGTCTGCTTCCTCAGTACTTCTCACATATTAGCAATGTTCCTTGGAAGCTAATCTCTGATGGCTCAGTGGGAAAGAATCCACCTGCCAACGCAGGAGACGCAGGAGAGGTGGGTTCGATCCCTGGGTTGGGAAGATCCCCTGGAGGAGGAAATGGCAACCCACTCCAGTGTTCTTGCCTGGAAAATCCCATGGACAGAGGAGGCTGTCAGGCGACAGTCCAAAGGGCGGCAGAGAGTCGGACATGGCTGAGCAACTGAGCACAAGCACCGGAAGCTAAATCCACCTTCAGAGGCAAGGACGTGCTTCCTCCGGGGGAAAAGAATATGCAGTCAGCTCTCTGCACCTACAGCTTTCTTGTCTGAAGATTCCATCAACCATGCATCACAGATACTGAGGAAAAACAATTTCCAGACAAGTCCGAGAAGCAGAATTTGAATTTTCCATACCAGCAACTGTTTCCAAGCAATTATATTGTATTAGGTTCTTGTACGTAATCTGGAGTTAATTTCTAGTATTCAGGAAGTGAGCATGTTAAAGGCGTATACTACATCATTTTATATGAGGGACTTGAGCATCTGAGGATAACGGTATCCACAGGGCTCCTGGATCCACTCCCCCTAGATACTGAGAGACAGCTATATGTCCATATATACCTGTATGTGTGTGTGCATATTCAGTTGTATCCGACTCTTTGCGAACCCAAGGATTGTAGTCCAGCTGCCAGGCTCCTCTGTCCATGGGATTATGCAGGCAAAAATCCTGGAGTGGGCTGCCATTTCCTTCTTCAGGGTATCCTCCTGACCACAGGCTTGAAGCAGCATCTCTTGTGTTTCCTGTATTGGCAGGTGGGTTCTTTACCACTGGGTCACCTGTGAAGCCCGTATGTGTACTTATAGAGACGGTGAAGGGCATGGCAACCTGGTGTGCTGCAGTCCGTGGGGTCACAAAGAGTTGGCCACAGCTTAGACACTGAACAATGAATATGCATATGTGTGTGGGTGCGTATGCACATGCCTTCATATATCTATCAGTGCAGAGGATTCATCTGTATCGAAATATGCAGAAAATATTTACCTGGATATAAAGGGAAACTGATTGCACTGGTTGCCTGTCTGGAGGAAAGTGGCAGAGGGTTGGAGGACCCGGGGAGGAGAATTTATACCACGTACTTTCTCTTTAATACTTTTTAAATTTTAAACCATGTCAAGGAATTATTACAGATGAAAATGTCTTTAATGAGTCTTCTTTGAGAAAATTCAAAAGTATGTGAAAGGGCAGCCCTGAGCCCTTTCAATCTCAATCGATCCTTCTTCTGTCTGAAGTCCAGCCATGACGGCGTGTCTCCTCCTGTTGGCTGTGGGCTCGGAGCCCATTGGCCTGGCATCCCTGGGGGGGCAGTGAGAGAGAGAGGCTGGGATGGACACCCCACCCCTGCTTCCCCGTCTGTCTCCCGCAGTGATCCTGGGCCGGGTGAGGCCGGACCTGCTGCAGGGCCAAGGCCTCTGCAGAGTCAGACCTGGAATCTCAAAAATGTCCTGTGGTCAGGCCCGTGCTTTGCTGGTGACTCAGCAGAAAGGCCCAGCCCGCCCCACCCTGGGGAAGGCCAGCTCAGCCCTGGGTGCAGCCATGGGATTGCAGCACCCAGAGCCAAGGTTTGTGGGAATGTGGGTCCAGTGGGAAATGCCTGGGTCCTTGGCCCGTGTCCTGGCTGGGCATGGAGCATGGGCAGGGCTAGTGCCTGCCTGGGGGCACGTTGCTCAGCTGTGCCCTGACTCACCAGCTGACCCTGCTCAGGTCCCTTCCCCTCTGGGCCTGCTTCCCCCTCCATGGGAGCAGGTATCAACAAAATGGTCTCCAGTCCCTTCCAATGTAAGGTTCTGTGATTCCATGTGAGAAGTGCAGTGTTTCCTGCCTTATCAGTAAACAGAGGACGTCACAACCGTAGTTAGTGATTGCCGCTGCCATGGATGCTGAGCTGGTGAGCCCTGAAGGAACTCAGGAAGGAAAGAATGCTTGCCGTCCAGCAGCCATCAGACTGCAGCCACTCCCTAGGGTGAGCCTTGGGGAAATTCAGGATGTGAAAACACAGGATACTGGCCCTAGATAGCAGAGCTGCATATCAAAGACATGACTTCAGTGAACCCACACTCTTGCATCTTTCCACACGAGCTCTAAATTCCTTAACTTGGGATATCTGGTTTTCTTTAATTAGCAATCATCTTTTGATGTTCAGAGGACCTGCCCTTTGTTGCGAAATTCTCTGTAACCTGGCCCCTCCTCACTTCCTCGGAGCAGTTCTCCCAGAATCACTTGAGATGCTGCCTCCCAGGCTTGAAGTCCTAAACATTCCTGTCAAGTAAATCATAACTCTCAACTTTTATGTTGTGAATATTTTAAAATCTACATTCAGAAGTCACCAGAACTGTTGCATACAAGCTGCATACAAACAGAACACTGGATTTAAAAATGTAACATGGCCATTCTGTTACCCAGGCGTGTCAAGAGTGAAAGGGCAGAATCAGAGGGTTAAGGTCACACCAGTGTGTGTGGTCGTTGGTCATCATGCTTGCCCCAGAGTCCCTTTTTTCCTCCATAAAATGGAGAGGTAAGACTCAGTCTGGAATGCATGCTTGTGATGGTTCAGTGAGACGACACCCAGTCCCCAAGACGTCAGACACTTGGGTGACATTTTCAGACTTCTGCACACCTGTATTTGCCATCATATCTGCACATGACCTATCCTGATACTGACCTAATGCTTCCAATCTGCTTATTTTCATAATTAGATGTTTTGGTAAAAAAAAAATTTTAATAATAATGCTGTACATGGTGAATCTAAGATGCACACATCAATTTCATCCTGAGAACACCAAGAGATGGAACTCGTCAGGCACGGATTGAGAGGGGGTTGGTGGGTGTGTCTGGGGTCTCAAGAACGGGTTGCTTGCTCACAGAGAAAACAAACTTATGATTGCCAAAGGGAAAAGCAAAGAGGAAAATTAAGAATTTGGGATTAGCAGTTACAAACTACTGTATATAATATAGATAAACAACAAGAACCTACTGTAGAGCACAGGGATTTAGATCCAATATCTTGTAATAATCATAATAACCCTAGTGGAAAAGGATCTGAAAAAGAATATGTATGTGTGTGTGTATAACTGAATCACTATGCTTTACACTAGAAGTTAACACAGAAGTGTATCTTACCTATGGGCCTTCCCAGGTGGCGCTAGTGGTAAAAAGCCCACCTGCCAGTGTAGGAGACATAAGAGACGTGGGTTTGGTCCCTGGGTCGGGAAGATCTCTTGGAGAAGGGAATGGCTACCCAATCCAGTATTCTTGCCTGGGAAACCCAATGCACAGAGGAGCCTGGGGGCTACAGTCCATAGGGTTGCAAAAAGTCAGACGTGACTGAAGCTACTTAGCGTGCACACACGTGCACTGAATATAGTCCCCGGTGCTATACGTAAGGACCGTGATGCTTATCCATGCTAAATGTAGTAGTTTGTATCCACCAACCCCAAACTCCTGGTCCATCCCTCTCTCCCCCTGCCCCCGGATTGCATAAATCTTTCGCCTTTTACGAAGGATGATGGACTGTTGATTTAGTTACTGCTCATCTGCCTGAAGTACAAAAGGTCAGCTCCACAGAGGTGGAGACTTGTGTTGTTCCCTGCTGGGTCCCCAGCACCCTGAAGAGTGTCTGGCTCTGAGGGACGCTCTGCCGGCATTTGCTGAATGAATGAATGAAGGGACACTATCCAAATGTCTAATCTAAGTCAGGGTACAGACACCCGCCCCACAGTGAGTCAGTTACCCCTGATACTCTCCGGAAACATAAGAAAATCATCAAGAGGGAAAACTAGAGGTGCAAAATCACATCGAGGTGATGAATAAAAGCTGTCAGCATGTCGGGGGCAGGGATTGGCATCCCGAGCCGTGAGGTCCAACCTGAAGGCCCAGAAACTGCTCCCACGCTGGATGGAGGGACGGGACTGGCCAGGCCCGGCTCTGGGCGGTGGCTGCCGTCAGCAAACTCTGCCAGAGGCCCCCCATGTGTCCCTCTGTCCCCAGCTCGGCCACGTCTGGCTCCCATGGTGCTTCAGTCCCAGCCAGTCAGTCAATGCTTCAGTCTTCCTCCTGCTGGACGGCCTCCAAGCAAAGTATTTCCATTCCTAACCAGGTTCACCAGAGTCGGCGCCGTCCTTTGAGTTGAGGAGGCGGCCGGGGTGAGATGGAGGGTAGTGGTGAGGGGCTGGCCCAGGGCCGGCCGCGAGCTGGAAGTGGAGGGGCTGGCGTTCCGGGAACCCTGGCCCAGCCTGAGAGTTAATCCCAGACGGAGGTACCAAATGTGAGGGGGCCACAGGGCTAACGAGGCGGCACCAAAGCCCTTCCGGGATAATTACTGCAGACCCCTGAGGAGGGGGCAGGGCAGAGCAGGGGAAGGAACAGAAGGCACGACCCCCACCCCCTCTTTGAAGACAACTTCAGGCATCTCCGCAGTTGTGCTGGGAAGTCGCACCTACTTGGGATTCTGTGAAGATGGGAGCAAGGGTGTCAGAGCCACACTGAGGACTCAGCACTTTGGGGTCCTGAGGTCCTTGTCATCACCACGACCATCACTGTGATCTCCACCACCAGAGGTTAGCTGGAGCATCCTGCTCTGCAGAACACTCGAATCCCTTTACTCAATGGTGGGCTTCGTGCTGAAAGGAAGGATGGGCTGGTCCCTTCCAGAACCCTTTCTCAGATATCAGGAGAGAGAAAGCTCCCCATGGTTCTCTTTGTCACCTGCAGGATAAATCTGGGTCTGGAGCATGATGGCAAAGCCAAGGACAGCCCTTCAAGAGTCTGAACAGCCTGACCTCAAGACCCTCACACTTTCTTGGAGTTGGGGAAACACACTGACCCACACGAGCACAGACACCTGCTCACACGGATGTGGTGGTTTTACTCGGAATTCCCCCAAACTTGGGACGATCCAAACACCTTTCAACTGGGAACACAGGAGCTATGGAAACTGCTTGGTCTCACACACACACACACACACACACAACTCCTGAGATGGACCTGAGACGGGTGACAATGGGGAGGAGCCTCAGAGCAGAGGATTCTATTTGCAGGACATCCTCAGAGTGCTAAGCTGCTGCGACGGGACCAATCTGTGCTGTCCAGGGAGGACGGGGAAGGTTTGACTCCAAAGGGGAAGCTGGGGGAGGCTTTTGTGGCGCTGGAACCGGCCTGTGTCTTAACTGTGGTGCAGGATACACCACTGTGTTTGTCAAAACTCACGTGACTGCGTGCTTTAGGACTGAATTGCATTGCAGACAAATTTTACCATAATAAAAATGTTTTAAATGGGCTACTAAATATTTTAAATTATATACCTATTTGTTGACATTAAAAATGTTTGTGTGTGCGCATTGCCTTAGGAGTTTGGGCTGCAACTGACAGAAAGCCCCACCCTCAAGTGAAAATGGAAACTGATCGGCCAGAGTAACTAGATGGTCCAGAGACAGAATTTGGACACCAAATGACCCAGGGGCACTAAGGAGGCTGTCGGGACCCCGGGTCTTTCTGTCTGTCCATCTGTTCTCCGTGCATCGGCCTCAGTCTCAGGCAAGTACCCCTGTTTGATGGGCAGCTGCTCCAGGCTCACACCCCTAGTTCAGTAATTCCATCAGGAAGAGGACACCTCTGCCCAGAGGTCACTGTGATTGCAGGCTTGCAACACAGAAGGCTCGTGAACCCGAGCCTGGACTCAGGACCCACCCAAACTAAGCGTTTATTTTTAGACTTTTTTTTTTAACATGGATCATTTTTAAAGCTTTATTGAATTTCTTAAAACATTGCTTCTGTTTTGTGTTTTGTGATTTTTTTGCCTCCAAATCATGTGGGATCTTATCTCCCCAACCATGGCTCGAACCCGTCCATACCCCATGCTTTAGAAGGTGAAGTCTTAACCACTGGACCACCAGGGAAGTCCTGAAGCTTTTAACTAGGGTGTTACTTTCCAGCACCCGGAATGACCTTCTGGAACCAGGCACAGATCCTGCTTGGACAAGCTCACCGTCGAGAGGCAGAGCTGCTCTCGTGGGCTGATGCCTTCATTCACCCGTTTGCTGTGGACCCAGCACATAGTGGAAGGACTCTGACGACGTGCTGGACACGGGGACTCCCACGATGGACCGAAGGTCGCCCTCCCCGCCACCGGAGCCCAGAGCGTGTGTGGGCGT
>NW_011494652.1:2911393-2914480 GCF_000754665.1 Bison bison bison | reverse complement strand
CATGGAGACCACGAATGCAGGTACCAGGCGGCACACAGAGAGGATACAGCGCTGCTTCGGCTGCAGAGCCCGAGCTGGGGATCCTAGAGCTGACCACAGTGCGGAGGGCCCAGGGGCCCTGGGGTCCAGCTGGCCGGCCTTGGTCCACTCACATCCAGACATAAGCTGTCTACTCTTCTAGCCAGACTCTGCTGCAGGCTTTAGCTTCCCCCTCCACTAATTGCCTCTGGCCCTGGCCCCGCCCTGCAGGTCAGCTCTGCCTCGCTGTCCTCTCAAACTGCCCCTGCGTGACTGGCCGGGTGAGTGACCAGGCCTTGATATTCTGTCCCAGCACCATCCAAGGGGCCGCCCGCCCACGCTGCTTGGACAGCCGTGTGGCCAGGAGGCCCTGGCCCGGGCTCCCCCGTGATCAAACATGACCCCTGACCCTGCCTGCCTCGCCAGCACATGCAGCCTTGCTGGGGACGAGCCCTGTGGCCTCCGCGTCCTCCCTGCCATCTGACTGACCCAGGCTCAGCGTGTCACCCAGACCCGAGCCGCCCCAGGCCTGCGCCAACCTCCCCGGTGTCCGCACTTCTGGGAGCTCCCCCGGCCACATCACGTGGGCCACTCAGAGCCTGGCGAGTCAGGTCAGGCTCCCAGACACACCCCACGGTAGAAGCAGAGTCTGTGGCTGGGGACACCGCCTGCCCAGTGCACTCAGAGGGACAGCGGAGGATCAGAGGGGAACCTGGGTGCCCAGGCCCTGTTCTTGCCCCAATAGCTAGACAACCGCACCCCCAAGGCCTGTACTAGCCATTCACTGGCTGATGGGCATGGGTTTTTTTCCCGCTTGGGCCTATTACAAATAAAGCTAGTATGAGCATTTGTGGGCAAGACTTTAGGAGGCTGTGCATTTTAACTTCTTTTTGGTAAATGCCAGGCATGGAGCAGCTGAGGTGGGCGTTTAAATTTGGAGACTATCCTAGAGAGCTTTCCAAAGTGGCCACACTTTTACAAGCTCTCACCTTCAGGAGGATTTCCTGCAGCCCCACATCCACACCAGGACTGAGAACAGCCAAGCTTT
This sequence comes from Bison bison bison, assembly GCF_000754665.1. Lineage (NCBI taxonomy): Eukaryota > Metazoa > Chordata > Mammalia > Artiodactyla > Bovidae > Bison > Bison bison. The sequence continues at coordinate 2,913,414 of NW_011494652.1, read as the reverse complement.
GGGATTTTAGACATTCTCCTAGGTGGGCTCCCCTGGTGGCTCATGGGTAAAGGAACCTGCCTGCCAGTGTAGGAGACGTAAGAGATCCTTGGGTTTGATCCCTGGATCAGGAAGATTCCCTGGAGGAGGGCAGGGCAACCCACTCTAGTGTTCTTGCCTGGAGGATCCCCATGGACAGGGGAGCCTGGCGGGCTACAGTCCATGGGGTCGCATAGAGTTGGACACGGCTGAAGCCACTTGGCACGCGTGCAGTGGGTGGCGGCAGCTCTGTGACGGTCAGGGACAGAGTTCCAAGGATGCCGGCTGCTCAGTGTTGTCGCAGACCTCGTGGAGGCTCTCTGCTCCCTCCTTATCTCCGTTTTCCTTGAGTCTCGTTCTGGAGGATGTCCAGTGCCCCATCTTCAAGTTCACTATTCTTTTATCCTGTAGTGGTCAATGCTCCCTCCCCCATATTATTTTTACCTTGGGTGTCATTTCCTTGCTAGGAGCTCAGCATGGGTCTTCTCCAGAGCCCCAGTCCTCTCTCCCCTGGGCAGATGCAGGGTCCCCTGCTTCCGCGAATGCCCCCCTTTCAAGTCATTCCCCCCATAGAAGCCAGAGGAGTTTGCTCTTTTTTTTTAAACCCAATGTGAATTCCTCCAATGTCTCCCTTTGCTTTTAAAGTAAAATTCAAACTCTTGTCTGTCATACAGAGTGGAGTAAGTGAGAAAGAGAAAAACAAGCATCCTACATGAACACGTATATGTGGAATCGAGGAAAATGGTACAGATGAACCTATTTGCAGGGCAGGAATAGAGACACAGACAGAGAAAGGCCCTGCGGGCACAGCGCGGAAGGGGAGTGTGGGTGAGCGGACAGAGTAGCAGTGACGTGTGCGCTACCCCGCGTGACACAGCCAGTGGGAAGCAGCCGTCAGCACAGGGAGCTCAGCTCGGTGCTCGGTGAAGACCTAGAGGGTGCGATGGGAAGGTGGGAGGGAGGCGCAAGGTGGAGCGGACATATGCATGCATACAGCTGGTTCACAGTGCCATGCAGCAGAAACGAATGCAACATTGAAAAGCAATTATACTCCAATTTAAAAATAAATAAAAAAAAAGAAAACATTCAAACTCTTGGTCCTGTTCCCGGGGTTTTCGCAGCCCGGCCTCCGTACCGCCCCCTCCGGTTGTCCCCTCACTCCCACCCCCGGCACACAGGCCTTTGTGTTTCTGGGCCACATCCCACCATGTCCTCCTGCCTCAGAGCTTCTGCCCGCACACACTTCTCTGTCAGGAGTGCAACGCACACGTTCCAGTGCACACGTATGAATGCACACACATGAAGATACACACATGTACACAGACATGTGTGCATGGAAGACACGCACGTGCATGCACAAACGTGTGTACAGACACACAGAGCACACAGAAAAACACACACACACACACACGTGCACACCCGTGTGACTGCCCTTCACGTGCTGGCTCCTTCTCCTCTTAAGGACAGCCCCTGCTTATTTTTCTGATTGTACTGTTCAGTTGTCTGATTAATCTGGACGCTTTTCCTCTTCATCTCCACCAGCATGTGACCTTCGGTTCTATTCTGTCCTCTGTTTCATTCCCAGCACCTTAGTATGGGGCCCAGCACCCTCTAGGTACTCAGTAGGTGAACGAATGAAAGGATGGTGAGTGGACGGGTGGGTGAACGGATGGATGGACAGATGAACGACCGGATGGTGGGTGGGAGGCTAAATCGCTTTGAATCCTGGATCTTCTGCCTCTACGCCGGACTTTGGCAAGTCAGTTAACCTCGCTGAATCTTGGCTTCTCGTGAGAAGAGCAAATGGGTACAGGGCAGCATGGCACAGTGCTCTGCTCAGGGTTTGTCTTTCCCACCAGAGAACACATCCTCGGTCCTGCCTCTCACGCTCCCAGCTCTATTTCCTGCGCCTGGCACAGGATCCAGCACGCAGTAGGCGCTCAACAAACAGTCTGTTGAAAAGATCAATACTCGAAAAGCTGAAGTCACAGCAGAGATGCCCC
>NW_011494652.1:2907556-2911293 GCF_000754665.1 Bison bison bison | reverse complement strand
GCGAAAGTCACCGCAGAGATGCCCCAGCTTCTGCCGTTCTCTCTCCCTCTAGCCGCGGGGGCGGGGGCCAGTTGGGCAACCCCTCTCTCCCTGCCAGTGGCTGGGGAAGCTCTGAGCCTGTGGAGCCTTCACTTTAAGGAGGTGTGACCTCCACTGTGTGGCCGTCCCTTCCCTGTGCCCTGGAGCAGGCCCCCAGGAGGGGCAGGGAGCTTTCTCTCCCTCCGCAGGGCTGCAGGGAACCACCTGGGCCTGGAGCTTCGAGCTGCTTGCTGTGGGAGGGAAGGGAGGCTGGGAGGGAGCCAGTGCGGTGCAGGGAGGTGGGGCTGGCTGGCATCACTAGGCATGCCCAGAGCCTCTGTTTCACCACCTGTCAGGCAGGGGGTGAAGCCACACCCCTTCCTCAAGTGGGCACCACTGCAGCCCCTTCAGTGCTCTCCACAACCAGGTGAAGGACAGGCAGGAAAGGAAAAAAAAAAAGCACAATTTTACTCTGATCTGATTTCACGTGCTCCCCAAGTCCAAAGGCTGGTGCCACACACCAGGACTTCCCCGATATGGTTAACTGTGCAGGCACCAGCAGGGGCGGGGTGGTCTCGACTCTCCGGACCTGGTGTCCTGCAAGCCATTTCCACCCTCTGCCCCCTTCCCCCAGGGGACCAACTTCACCCCGAGCACAAGGCCCTGGGGCGTGGGGAGCAGCCACTCCGCGGAAGAGGAAGGCGGCCTGGATCTCTCTGTCTCTTCACTTAGAGTGGCTCCCACCCACACTCTGCCTCTCACCATCCGCAACGCCCTAGTTGACTTCCATGAAGCCTCATCACGCCGTATAGGCAGGACCAAGGTGTGCACAGGGGAAGGGTCTACAGAAATGCAATGCTTACATCTGGGGATGGAGTCCTGGGAGCGAGGATGCAGGGGGGAAAGCCAGGGAAACATAGAGTCTTCCGGAGGGAGCCAGCAGAGCGTTTGCGGTAGGGTTTGCTAAGCCTGGGACTATGGGGTGGGGGTGGCTGGGAAAAGATTGGGGAGAAAAATCCAGAAGTCCAGCTTGACCATGAGCTGTTTGACATGTCTGAGAGACCCCAAAGGGAGATGTCAAGTGGCCGGCCGGATACGCGGGTCGGAGTTCAAAGGAGCAGTCAAAGCTGCAGGGACAAATTTGGAAGTCATCAGCTTAAGGATATTTAAATCCATGGGAACTGGTGAGATCACCCAGGGAGAAGGATGGAGAGATAGGAAAGAAACCCTGGTCCAACCCCCCAGGAACCCTGAAGACTGTAAGTCCCAGGGGCCCAGGGACCCCCTGGGTGTTTCAGGCACGTGGTCCCCTAGGCCCAGAGCATTGCCCTGCTCCTGACAAATTTACTACATCCTTGCCATTTAGGGGTCTGCAGGGGAGCAGGATTGAGGCGGGAGGAAAAGAGGGGGAGGGGAGTCAGAGAGGCCCGCAGAAGAACGTGCTGGAAGGAGCAGGTAGCCTCCTGAATGGACTCTCTCTGCCCAGGAAGGCGAGGGCAGAAAAGTGGCCTGGGGTTTGGCAACAACAGAGGTGGCTGATGCGGGCCCTTCTGGTGGGGTGAGCAAGGCACAGGCAGATGGGTGCCGAGGAGGGTGGGGGGAGCTGGTGGGGCGATGAAGAGGTAACAGATGCCCCCCAGATGAGAGGTACCTGGGCCATCTGTGGGCCAAGCATTAGTCACTCAGTCGTGTCCAACTCTTCCCAACCCCATGGACTGTAGCCCGCCAGGCTCCTCTGTCCATGGAATTCTCCAGGCAACAGTACTGGAGTGGGTAGCCATGCCCTTCTCCAGGGGATCTTCCTGACCCAGGGATCGAACTCAGGTCTCCTGCATAGCAGACAGATTCTTTAGCCACCAGGGCCAAGGGGACCCCATTCAACAGAGAGGGAGAGACAGCAGGTGCTGGTGGGAGGGTGAAGTCAGGGGGTAAGAAGCCCTTGGGAAGGGGTTAGGGGGAGTGTGTCTGCACTAGATGGGGAGCCAGGGGGCCGAGGCCAGGAGGAGCCTGCCTCCATCAGCCCATTTTACACCCGGGGAAACTGAGGCTGGGAGGGACCAGGGCTGCAGCCTCACCATCAGGGAGGGGGCTGGGCCGCACACTCAAGCTTTCCCTCCGGGACCTGAGCAACCTGGAGGTCCACCCGGGACTCCTGCCATCTTCTCTCCTGTTCTATTTTCTGAATTTCCCACAAGGAAGCCTCTCGTCCGCTGGTGTTCTGCTGGAAGATGGTATGTCCAGATGGGCACAGAAAGCTGCAAGGCGATCGGCTCCTTGGGGACCCTCTGGCTCCTTCTCTTCCCACCCACCCCTGGACAGTGCCCCATCCCAACCCCGCCTGGCTGAGGCCGCTGGACTCCCCAGGCTGGGCCCTTCTCCCAGCGCCTGCTTCCAGCCTGGGGGCCTTGGGAACCAGGGCCCCAAAATAAATTCCTAGGGCCTGATGGTGCAGGGTGGGCAGACCCTCTCCTGGGAGGTCACCAGTTCATGAATTGGAGGGATCCTCCCAGCAAGAGGTGAAACCCGAGACCTGAGACCTGCGAGAGAAGGAAAGGGCAGCCTCTGAAACCCAAGGCCAGACAAAGGCGCCGAGCAGGAGGCCTGGGCTCAGGAATGGGGCGAAGCTTGGGGGCTCCTGGAGGGTGGCCTGCTGGCCTGAAGGGGAGGGGCTGGAGCCAGCCTCCGGTTTCCAGATTCCAGAAGCCCAAATACCCTTCATAACACTCCCCAGAGAAAGGAGGCAGGGAGGAGGCATCAGACCCCACCCCTAGAGACTGTGGGCTGTGGGGGCCACGCCCCACAAGTTGGGAATGGGCAGGGTCACTGCAGCCCAGACTTCCCAGGGATCTCCATCCTGAGTCACTCCCTTGCCTGGGGTCTAGCAGGAAATGTGGGCCTCGGACTGCCCAGGCTGTGTGACCGTGGGCAACTGGCCCACCCTCTCTGAGCCTGGTGCCCTGTCTGCAAAGCCAAACTCCAGGAAGTAACCTGTACGAGGCTGGGGCTGCTCCCTAAGCAATTGCTGTATCCTTACCCCGGGGAAGAGGGGCAGATGTTAGAAATCCGAGCTGCAGGCCCAGGTCAGGGGCCAGCTCCCGCCGCCCCCCTTGCAGAATTCCGCCCGCCCGGGGTGGGCAGTGGGGCGAGAGGGTGTGGCCAGGAGCAAATTGCATTCTTGAGGGTTTTTTACAGTCTGCCCTCTTGTCCTTCCCCTTTTGTGTCCATCCCTTTCTTCTCCAGCCACTCTCTTCCAAGGCTCTCTGGCCTCCGAATTAGCTAAACCCTCGGGAAGCAGCAGAGCCTGGAGCCTCGAGCAGATGTTAATCTGGTCTCCTCATTTGGAGGAAGAGGCAAGGCCTTTGTCCCCTGGGCAGTGCCTGCCTTCGCTGCCGCCGCTGGGCTCAGAAGTCTTCAAACAGGCCCCCATCCCCTGGCAAACCCCTTTTGCATAATCCACTGGAATCTCCCAGACAAAGGCCGCTTAGAAGTTAATTTGGGAAAGAGGTAGCCAGGGAAAGAAGGTTCCCAGGTGAGAAGGGGGCCCTGAGGAAAGCTGTCCTGTGGATAGATGCTCCCGGGTTATCTGAAGCGTCAGTTCATGCCGAACAGGGATGGGTTTGGGCTCCAAAGCTGAAGCGAGCAGTGACTCGTCAGGGAGTGTGAACTTGAGCCTCCCCGCAGCTGTCAGATGCTTCCTGGTGTGGGCTTATTTGGACTTC